>NW_010544360.1:14043-40166 GCF_000687285.1 Phaethon lepturus | reverse complement strand
CGAGCAATTGCTTCCTCATACCTCTGTGAGGAGAGCTTCACCTGCAAGCAGCTAGAAGAGGTCTAGTTGTTTTGGGCAGACTGTCGAGCTATAGCATTAATATAATGGTTAAAAAGGGTAGGTGTTGAACTTGTGAAGAACAACTTTATGCAGGAAAAGACTTTGCTATTGTCAGGGAGAGTTTTACCATTGACTTCAGGGTGTACGTGCTACTCTGCTGCTTGCTTATTGACACAGCAGATGATTTGGATGCCTGATAATTGAATTGTGTGCTGCCAGGAGGAAGCATGGAGACAGTTTCTCCAGGGACTGGCTCTCTCTAGTGGGATGCAGCTTATGAATTGCATAACGAGGCTTTCGGGGAAGCGCGGTGCTATCTTAGCTCAGCTCCAATTAATGTCACTGACAGCCTTGCTATTTCTTCTTGTAGCCATTGATGCAGGTTTCTGTGAAACCAACCTCACCAATCCTCCGCAGATTTCCTTTGGGATGCGGAGACAAATCGCTGTGTTTCTTTCAATTTATTCTTAATGATAATGGGGAAAAATATGGTTTAACAGGGGGATTATATACGACATTCCCTAGCTGTGAAAGCACCCTTTCTAAATTAATGCTAAATGTTCATTCTCACTGCAGAGGATGTCAGTCCTGGAGTGTGGCTGATTGACCGTCATGCTGTCAAAATCTCTGAAGCCTGAATGGGGTGTGTTCTGTAAATGGTTGTAAATTGCTGCGCTTGCATAAATATTTACTCTGAATCTATAGGGCCAGCTACTTCTTAGTAACAACCAGCATAACTTGTTCCCGATCAGATTCAAATGTTGATCTTAGTATTTTCTTTCTAACATGTTGGAAGGAAATTAGCAACTCATTTATTTTAAATAACATTTTTAAAATGCGAAATAAAAATAAAAATATCCCAGAACTGCATAATTTTTTTTGCTTCAAGAAATATTCAATACTTTCATGTTCAGAAAATGATAAAGTGGAGTCTTTCTATGTTAAAGAAACATTTCATTATGATTAACTATTCCCACAGAAGATGTTGTGTAAGTCTCCGTTGGAAGTTTGTTTGGGCAAAATGGCCTTTTCCCTTTAAAAACTTTCACCAGATGTTGCCATCTAGTAGCACTAAATGGTGCTTGTTTACAAACTTGGCTTAGTTTTTCAAAGTTTATTTTGCCAGTGCTGCCTCAAACTTTGAAGGCAGTGTTGTGTCTCCTATTAGATCGACTGGTAATATTTAGAAGAATTAGATAGGCTTTCCTCTTCAGATTTGAAACATGAAGCAGCAGATTTCAAAGCTATGTTTGAGTTTGACTTTTCAGAGTTTAATTAGTTGTGCATCAGTTAGACCTAAACAGCAATGGCTACAACAACATGACTGTGAGAACCGTGCTCCACAGTTGCTGGCGGCATGCAGCAACACTTCATAAAGTGCGAGAAAAGGAACATCCAACCAGAAAGGATGTGGAAATGGAGGTTGAACAAACATAGGTCAGAGCAATACATGACTACTCAGCCACAGTGAGTACTCAGAGCAGAGCTGAATTATTTTTGTTAGGGATATAAGTAAAGTAACTAGATATCTGAACTGACTAACTCATGCAGCTGTTGTAATGCACACTCACTTTTGCTATGTCTCCTTGACACAGTTTTTGTGAAATTCTGTAGGACACTTGATCCCTCTCTCAGCCCGCCATGCTGCCAGTGGCTCTTCGGCAGAGCTCTCCAGCGGGATCGGTAAGGAATCCTGCTTTGTAGCTGGGGTTACGTCACGAGCAGGTTCCCAAGACACTGTGATTCACTTGGCATCAATTTGGGCAGTTTAAAATAGGAGTGAGCCAGATCTTCAGCTGGTATAAATTGGTGTTACTATATTCAATTCAGATGGGCCTAATTATAAGTGCTCAAGCAGTCACTGAAGGTTGCACAATCTACTGCTTTTGTGAGTGTGTGCTCACCCATAAAAGTGCGATTGCACAACATAGCCCTATATGAATGCGTCTCTGTCTCAGCTGCTAATTGAAAACAAACATGGTAGGATTAATAATTCACTTCTCTGGAATTTCTGTATTATAAATTACTGGGGGGATCTACCAGTTGCATTAAGAGATGTTAGTCTATTGCAAGATTAGTAAGTCCCAACAGCAATGACTGGAGGTCTCTAAACAGGGAAAAGTTGGACTGGCAGAGGTTTTTGATTATTATGTTTGTCGGGGGTTTTTTTTCTTTTTCCAGTTGCTATGGCTTTTGCGCCTCGTGCAACACAGGGTGCCGTTTCCAAGCCTGCACGGAGGAAGTCAGTAGCAAAACTCCTGTTGACTTAAGCAGGGGAGGGCTTGGCCTGTTTTGCTGCACAGGAAATAGGGCATTTTTCTGTCCGGTACTGAAGTATATTTTCCCTTTACAAAAGTCTGTCTGCATTGTGCAATAGGGAAATGGGAAATTGTCTTTTCTCTCATTTGGGAGGAAGTTGCTCTCTGTCCTCTTAATTAGTTGTTTGAAAGATGAAAGCAAGTGCCCAGGGGTCGGGGAATTCCAGGAGGTTTGGTATTTTTGAACTAAAGAACTTGTAAGAAATGGCACATTGTGAATTCTGATTTATCCAAAACCTGCTGAATGCTGCCTGCAGAGGCAGTTAACGTGGATGCATGTACTGCTTTCATCTACTTAATTCAGAGCATAGGCTATAGCATCTATCAGACTATTGCTTCTGTTGACCTAAACATACATATAAAATGTATTTATGGAACCTGGACCGTTCCTTTCTGGTATTGGATGGTGGCTGAGACTTCGGACTTTATTTGCCTGTGGCTTCCGTAATTACCACCTAGGAGAGAATCCCACCAAATTAAATGGTCTGGTCAAATAGGGATATGAAAGAATATAGGGATAGGATTATAAAACCTGCTTTCTACGTCGGAGAGGTAGCATGGCAAAGAGGTTAACAGTGCAGCAAGGCCATAAGATGGATGTTCAGAGGGTCAATCTTTCCTACAGCCATGCCTGCTGATCTTTGTAGCCCCTCAAATCTCCACTCTTCCCTATTTTTCTTAGACTGTACTTGCTAGGTCTTGGGTCCTCAGGCTTTTCCATCTTCTGCAAGTGGCGTGGTGGCATGCAAGTGGCTTGAAAGAAGTAGTCAAAACTGCAAAACAACCCTGTATGTCCTCATCCTCCTCCATCCGGGAGGATGCAGACCCAAGCAGGGTTGTTCAGGTTCCTTATACTGTCCTTGGGGGTGCTGGTCGTTGCCATTTCCTTTTCTGTGTCTCTTTCTAATGTATGTTATTCCATTTAAAAGGGTCTTTTTACGTTTGTGTTATGGGAGGTCTAGTTGCACTTTTGTAAGTGAATAAATGATTAATTCTGTTTGTTGGGATTTTTTGGGGTTTTTTTTTTAGCTAAGATGCCAGACCAATCCAACCAAAAAACCTTCTGAAATTCAATCTGTGTGTGGCTCAGCATCTTTCTTTGAGATCCATTCTTCTCCAGCATCTTTCATTTCTCTCATGTGTTTGCTGTTAATGCCTTTTATTTTTAGTGCTTGTCAGTCCTTTCACTCCACAAAATCTTATTTTTATGATATGCTCTGCATGTGCCCATAGCTTCTGTAAAGCATTTAACAGTGGGTCAGAGACAGATTTGAGGCATGAGTAGTATTTGTTGTGGTAAATACAACCCCTGGCCTTTCACCCCAAAGGCCATGTTCTTGTCTGATGAGAGCAAACCTCGGCACGTCCACCCTTGCTGAGCACGTCGTCCGTATATCTGAAGTGCCATCGTCTCCGTGCTCCACTCTGCACGTTTGCTCTGTGCGGTTTCTGCCGATGGATTTTCAGGCTGTCTCTGCCCTGCCTTGGCTGCCCTTTGCTTGATGCTCACGGAATATGCTGGCTCTCGGCCCTGGTTTTCTTTTAAATTTCTTGCCTTTTGTGCAGTGTTGTCTGGTCTCCTTTTCCGTGTAATTATATCATGACTCTTCTGTTTCCTGCCTTAGTTCTTGCTCTGAGTGTGATAAACCTGAATGTAACTCTGCCATATTTCATTATTCTCACTTCTGCCGGTACCTAAATGGCCACATGCATTAACTCAAAGATAAGTCCTCCAGTGAGCCTTTTCCCTGTTTTATTTAAAGTTGCACCTGCTGCCATACCTGCACACATGGCTGTTTTATAGTGCTGCTTTGGCTCTTTTTGCTCTGATTTTATATATATTTTTCTATATTTATATATATGTGTTTATATATATATTTTGTGTGTGTTGAGCAGCAAGTTTGCCTTCCACTACTGGTATATCCCAGGTGATAACATGATGTAATTGGCACTGTCATGTTTCACAGGAACTACTTGAGAGGGTAACAGTCATTCCTTTCTCCCAGCACATCTTTAAAAGAAAAGGGAGGGGTGACAAATTCTGTTTTGATTGACAATGTGTAGCATCTGCACGAGCACTAGGAGTATCATGCTGTATTTTGAGATGCAAATGTGGCATGAACTAGATTTCAGAAGTAGTAAAATACATGGAGACATATTTGCACTACTGCAGCATCTCTGGGACTTGAGACATAAATTCCACTGAGAGAGGAATGATATGAATGTGGGAATGTTATGGTAAAACCCAGGGACAGATTTGTGGCTGGTAAAAGTCAGCATTGCTTTTTTCACCATTGCAACCATTTCCCTTTGGTGAGGAGCTGGACTCATCCAGGCCCAGAGAGCAGTCACGCTGGGAGATGTGACTGCTAGTGCTTGCCGTCGTCTGCAATTTTTAGATATTCCTTACGCAGTTGTCTCATTGAATAGTGAGAAATTACCCAGACTTTGGGGCAGTAAGGACTTTTCTACTCTCAAGAGTACTGAGCTTTTCCCTAACTCCTGGTGTCAGTTGTGCTCCTGTCGAGCAGGATAAGGACCAATGTAGTTTAGATCTGGAAGCAAGATCAGCTTCAAACTGGACCTGAACATTGGTTCACAACCCATCAGGTGCTCCTGAGCTGGAAGAGGAACAGCTGTAGACAAGCTTTTTTGTCCATGTGAGAGGCTGCAGCACTGTCAAAGAGTGTTTGTGTCCATATGCCTTGTGTATTGGTGTAGTTTGGGTTATTTCCCAAGGACATTTACAAAATACCACCTTTTACAACCCTGCCTATATTTTTTTCTAATCCCTGCAAGTTTTGAAACCCTTGTCCTCTTTCAGGCAAGTATGAGACAAAAATAAAGATGTCCAAAGTCCAAGTTTCCCCTAAACAGGCTAGATGAAGAGAAGGGAAAAAAAAAACCCCAAACTTATGCAAGTTCAGCTGCCTCTATAACAGAAAAGAACTGGGACTGATACGGGGGATGAAATGGGATGTGATGAATTCATAGTTGTGTGAAAATTTGGTGGTAGAGCTCATGTCTTATTAGACAGCAAAGATCTACAAGAGCTGTGCAGTAGTGGGTCCCTTAAAATGGAAAGAAGTAAGGATACAAAGTAACTTGCATCAAAATAACATGTCCATGAGAACTTTTTTTTCTTTTCGCCTTGGAATTAAAAAAGAAAAAAGTAGTGGCTTTGTCTAGCACAGAGATTTCAAATTCTCTGCACAGCATTTGCAATTACTACTGGAAGGCTGAAATGCATTGAACTAGTGTAGCTCTAATTGCGGTGTGGTCACACTCCTGAAGTACTTTATACTATATTTAGTATGTAATTGAGCTATGCTAACATGGGCTATTAGTCCAAATGCTAGTGTAAATGAGGCAGACAATATAAAGATGTGCTTTAAGATTGTCAAGTAATGCTAAATTAGGTCAGATGTTCTTGCCGTGTCTCGAGGACAGTTGGTGTTGCTCCTGGGAAAGCACACGTAATGCCGCATGGATGTGCGTGCTTGCGAGGGAGCTGGCAGCTGGGAGTCGCGCTGCTCCAGCATCCTTCCTCCTTCCAAATGCTCCCTGCCCATAAATGTTAAGGCATTCAGGAAAGAACCAACATGACAGGGAATTTGTGGATGTTGCCACAGGATGAGACTGGGGAAAATCACATTGGCTAGAGGTTATAATTTGCTCTGTGTTTGGAGAGAGGCAGCTACCTGGTGCTGATCCCGGAGTGGTGGGGGCACCCCGCTGGGCTGGCACTGGCAGGTGCACGCAGGGCTCTGTGGGCTTGGCTCAGCCCCCATCCTTTCCGTGCTGCCAGGCACCGGTAGGGAGGGTAGAGACCCAAGAGGTTATCAGAGAGATGAGATTCTTCATGTGACACATGTATAGGGGAGGACAGGAGTTTGCCTAACAGAAGCTGTCATCACATGCCAGTTTTGGTCCAAGTATAGCATGTTTTATATAACCCACAAGTCGGGAGTAATGTATGAACTATGAAATACTTGTCAGAAGTACATGGTTTTTATTGAGCAGTAGTCACTAAATTCGTTAGAACCTGTTATCATTGTAGATATAACACTTCTTGGGTTTTATGGGTGCTTTTCAAAATGTTCTGTCAATAATAAAGTAGGTTTTCTGTTGCAGAGGCAGGGTTTTCTGTCTGCAACATTGCCTTTTTGACACTGTGACTAGCATCAAAATGCTAAAATTGTATTAAAAAGAAAAAAAAGCACAGCAGCTGGTATTTAGTGATTCAGGAAATAAGCTTGACTCATATGGCTTCTATATATTCTATATGTCATAAGAGACCTGCACATTTTTAAGGAAACCAAGTTAAGTGTCTCAGATCTTAGTATTGTGATTATAATAGCTTAAGTGCACCAGAGCACTCCTTGAAACTGTTCTCAGTTTGGACAGGCGTCATTGCAAACAGGCAAACCCCTGACAGATGTGGGAAGTGGGGCACTGTTAATGCAGTGAGGCTTTTTGACTAATGTAATAATTACCCGCCTTGCAATTTTTCCTTTTAGGAGACTGAGCTGCTAGATATCAGCCTTGTCAAAGACGCCAGATGTGGAAAACATGCCAGAGCTCCCAAGGTAGGAATTTTTGCTGTGTGCTTACATGTTACATTGATGACCTAGATAAAATAGAATGGGAATTATTTGCAAGAATTTAAAAAAAATAAAAAAAAAAGTTCCCTTATCTAACAGGAAGTATTTTGTCTTTCCTCCATTTAACGGTTTCTGATGAGAAGTGTTACGATTGTTGAGCTGTTGTCATTTGATTCTGTATGTAAAATGCTCCTGGAAGCTCTGGCAGTGTGGGAACAAAAATCCTGGTTAGTCAAGGTAGACTTACACAAGTTCCTGGCTTCCCTGATGGCAAGGAGGTGATAGTTGTTTAGGTCCATGTTGCATTTTGTGCTGCCTGTTTTCCTCTTTCAGTACTTCTTGAGGCCAGAGAGGTTTTTTTTTGTTTTGTTTAAACTGTCATCAAAGAGGTCAGGGTATCAGCTCCCTTAGCTCCACTCTGCTGTATTGCATTCTCCTTTGCTGTCTCTAAAAACAGTAGGTTGTAGATATATGTTCTCTCTGGTGTTTTTGTTTGGACAGACACTACACATCGGAATAAAAACCAAAGCACTCAGCTCTGGAAGCAAGATAGTGCCTCGGGGAATCACAGGAGTGACAGGGAAAAAAGGAAATCTCCTTAGGGGCCTGAAAGTATGGCCTTGCTGCCACTTAGCCACAGTTGAACTGGTGGGGTTGAAGCAGCTAAAAGGAATTCTTCTACCCTCGTCTCAGGGGAGGAAATGGCTGAGTCTGGACGGCTGTGGCTTTCCCCGAGCCTTCCACTGGGCACCCTCTTCCCTGCACCCAGCCCTCGGTCAGGGCATGGCCCTATGGGCTCCTCAGCCCCTTGAAAAGGTGGTTTCTGTGTGCCAGAATGCAATTGTAGTTATCTCTGAACAGACTATTCAAATTTGGCTTTCAAAGCTTTCCATGTAAGTGCTGGCAGCATTTTAAAGGCTGAGTTATAATTGAAATGCAACAGAAGTACTTTATGACATCCACATTAATACCAAATGAGTTCACCATGATTAATGGTTTTATGATGAATAGCAATAAAGTATTAACAATGGCTAGAACATTATTTTAAAATGCTACCCGCTTTACAGAGGACATTCATGTTCTTCTAACAAAATGTTTTTAGCTAAAATTTATGCATAGCTATTGCCTCAGTGACTTTTATTTATTAGGTTACATAAAGGCTGTTTTTGTTACAACATGTTACGGATTTGACAGCAGTGCCATTAAATGAAGGGTATGAGAAAATCCTGACTTTTAGGGTGGTGAAATGCACCACCTGTGTGAATGAGTTTGCTTTTTGTCATTGATTTGTGTGTGGGCAGAATGAAAATAGCACCTGGGTTGACTGTTGATGGGATCTTGCAAATGGTGTGAAACAAAACGCTCATTTTGGGGCCAGTCATGTCGGTTTTGCTTTGATCCACATTGTGAGGCTGAGGAAAGGAGTGTTGGATGCAGGTGAGCGAGCACTACGGAAGCCCTGTTTGTGTCACATCCACAGAAGATCTAGAACTCATATAGCAGCAGGAAGGCTTGGCTGTAAGTCAAGCAGTTGCAGCTTGTGATTGAATGGAGGTTTCTAGTAAAAAGCCTCGTATATTGGCTTAAGAGAGCAACACTACGTATGCCTGATACTTGCCAAAGTTCCCAGCTTTTCAGAGGTTCTTTTCCACAGCTCTGCTTCCACGTGGGAGCAACCTGTGCTCTCAGGTGAGCATAAACAATGAACTATGGTTAGGGGTAGTTCCTGTGTGGGGAAAGCAAGCTTCCTTCATGCAGCATGCAAAGAAGCCATTCACAATCCGCTTGTTGCACAGTAAAAGCGTGATGTGCGTGGTGAGTATGTTGTGATGATGAGTCTGAGCTGTATCCAGCAGAATGGCTCTGATGTGGCTTAGTGGTACCTGCAGAGCCTCTTGCGCTGTAAGTAATACAGCCTGCAGTGTAGGCTGTAGATGCAGAACGGAGTTTAGCTGCCTCAGCCACAAATACTTCTTAGTGCTATGGCACCACTGAACACAGGTTTATTAGCTATCCCAGAAGTTAATCTCTTGTGATCTGGTGGGATCACCATTGACTTGGGAACTTGCTTCCTGCAGTAGCCTTGCCAGGCGGAAGGGACAACATGCTGTGCATTGACGCATCTGTCGCTGGAAAACAAGAGGTTTAGGTAATTTTCTCTCTGCCCATAGTCTTGGACAATTTATACTGTGTTAGGGAACTTGGGCAGTTTATGCAATTTTTTAAATCTATTTTCAGAATTCTAAGAGTAGTTTTCATCTGTGAGTTGTCATTAAAAACTTAAGAAGTTAATGGGAATCTTTAAACCTCATTTAGTACATTTCTGATCTAGTGCTACCTTTTGATAGAAATAAGTGTCATCTTTAATAAGCCTTTTTAAACATAAAAATTTTTATTGATTTTAATTTTTATACTCAACTAAATTTCACTGTGATTAACGACACCCATAGTAAGCTACCAAAACCAGTTAGGTGTGCTGCTACAGAAGACCGTCAGCAAGTAATGGTTTTAGAGGACTATAAGCAGTCATAGTTACCAAAAAACTCTTCCCCATCACCATCTGGAATACACCCTTCTTCCCCATATGCTGCCATATCCACCAGTGGGGACGTTTCTTTGGTAGCTTAATTAATCTGCCAAGCTCTAGGTCTTTTTGATGGCTAGAAACAGAGTCTGTTCTCATGCTGCATTCAGTGTACCTTCTGCACAACCATCAGCATTCTTAATTTCTGAAAGAGAGAAACACAAAGGCTTTTTCAGTTAGTTTCTCTTTCAGCCTTGTTGGTTGACATACGCTTTTCAAAATATTTTTCTGTAAGTCCAGACATATATATATATATATATATATATACACACACTTGTGATTATTCTTGTATGTTTGTTGTTGCAACTTCTAGTCATTATCATAAGAAAAAAAAAAAGGAAGCTTTTTCTTTCTGGAGAAGTTTTCAGCAATGAAGGATAAACAGCCAAATGCTTTGTTTCTATTTAGAAGGCATTGCACTCTTTTTGTTTTATCCTATTTCTCAGTGTCCCTAAATTTGTTGAAAATGTATTAACATTTTGCTCTAGTAATGAAGTCAAAGCTATGGATTCTCTTCTGTAATGCTTTGGCTAAGTGGGCAGGGTCTGTGCTCTGGAGAAAGGGGGTATTAGGCACGCTAATGTTTTGTATTATTCCCTAGGGCATAGTGTGTGTGAACAAGGGCAACAGTAGACTCCAAAAACAGGATACATAAATGCACTTAGGCTGTGGTACATTGTTAATAAGCTCAGAGTTTTTTCTTTCTGTGTTTCTCATCCAGGAGGTCTGGTTCCTTTCTCAATCCCCTATTATGTTTAGCCTCAAAAGGTCCCTTGAAGGCACAAAAGTGCAGCTCTCATCCTACAGGCCTTACATTAAGGTAGCATGAGGAATGAGCTGAGATCTCCTCAAAGTTAGTGTATTAGCACTAGGTTGCAGTCATGCAGGTGGTCAGCTCTGCTTGGCACTTTCCAAAGCCATTTCTTCAGCTTCTCATCTGTGATGACTGTTACAGTCTCTTGAAACCTCTCCTGTTCTTCCCGTTCCCTGGAGACTGAAGAGCAGAGCACCATCACTATTCCTGGCCATGACAGCAGTGTATGGAAACAGGTCAGAAAACCACCTGCAAAAGAAGGACCTTCCTGTAATGAATTTGCGACTACCCCTGAGAAGTGCTGTTACCATATGGATGGTGTGAAGCCTAGAGCCTCACCTCCGCTCCTCTGGGTGTAAGAGTGGCTTTGTGTTTATCCTTCTAGGAAACTCAAAACTTGTTTTCATCCTTGGCAGTGTTCATCATTTTCTCCAAATAAATGGTGCTCAAGGCTGGGAAGACAAGACAAACTCGGGAGGCTTGCACAAGTCTCCATCCTACTTCGGATGCCTAATAGCAGCCAAAGGAAATCTGTGTATTTAGGGGGTTAGGTAGACCCTGTGGGTCTTGGGCAGAAGGTCAGAATGGTTTTACAGCAAAGGAAGTAGGGCATAAAGATTAAAAGTTACATCTGTCAGAGTGTTTAGGCATCTGAAAATAAGCCTGTGTGTCTTTCATAGGAGCTTAGGTTTCTAATGATGCAGAAGGGAGATCTTTAGTGGGTACCGAAGCACTTGATGCTTGGGGGATAAGAGGATCATCCTCTGACCCAAAATCAGTCAGTAGTATTCTCAAATGACCCTTGTGTTACTGAGAAGCTTCAGCATCGCCTTCTTTTTCCACATTCTGTCAGGGATGAGTCCTTCTGTCTTCAGCTGCTATTTTCAGAAATGATAATAGAGTTTTCTGTCTCAATGCAATATACATGCAAAGGCTTATTCTTTGGAATAAGGGCAAATCTCAGGCAGCACAGAGCACTGCAGCAGATCTCTAAATGAGAAGAAAAATGAAAGTTATGTTCTGAAGAGAACAAGAAAAGACTTATTAATTGTGTATGTTAGGAAAAAGTGCCTGAATTAAAAATACAATGAAATTTATACAGAAGTGAGGGAATTAAAAGATGATTATCAGAATTTTGCCTTTTTAGTAAGCATTAGAACCATTTAGGGAGGGAGCAAGAGAAATTTTGAGAACAGGAGATTAATATGAGTGCTTAGTTTTTCCCCCTCCCCGCCTTCGGAAGGCATGACTGACCATAAATTCAGTGCAGCCTTTTGAAGCGTGGCATGCCTTTTCTAACAGCTTTCAGAGGCTCAGAGCTGCTGCTGGCATCAGCAAGGGTGCAGTGTCAGGATGCTCAGGGCTCACGTTGTTTGTATTTTGAAATGCTGAAGGAATGTGAAAATCATTAGTTGCGATGAAGCAATTATTTATTTCCTTTTATTCGCACATTACCTGCTAGCACACTCTTGAGCTTTGTTTTGATGTGCAGGCTAACAGGGAGACATATTTTCCCCTGTAAAGTTCAGCAAAGAGGTCTGCAAAATAACACAACAAGCAGTGAAGAGAAACCTTCGTTATTGTACAATGAGGCACAGAAATAGCTCTGAATATTCACATACCTTCTGTGAAGTGTGGAAGTGCCACTCAAAAGAGCGTCCGTGGTCTTAAAAGGAAGACATAGCTAAAAATGCCATGCAGCGGTAAATACTGGTGAAAGGTTAGGTAGTGAAAATTTGGCAGCTGCAAGCATGCTCACAGGAGTAGGAAAGTCACACTTTTTACCATCTTGTATTTACTTTAGCCAATAACAGTTTCTATGGAAACTAAAATCTTAATGCAACTGTATAAATGTTTTTAGTAGCAAGAAGAAAGATCAGGATGAGTTGGCAGGAATAAGGAAATAACCCCATGGCAAATGTTCATACTGAAAACTTTTGATGCATTTGATCAGTCTGTTTTCCCTCAAAGATATAAATGAATGTCTTTAAATGACATATGCTACGGAACCTGTAGGAGATGAAATTATGAATGATGGAATCACTCTAATGCCAAAATGTTTATAGAGTGTAGTCCCCAATTTTAAAAACACTTGTGGCTCCCCTGCCCCAAATTTTCTCACTTTAATGAGAAAGCTCTACAGAGAAAAATAATTAAACTTTTTTAATGTCATAAATTTGCCAAGACCTCAGCTACTATTAATATCATTAGCACCCTCTCTGTTTTTAGTGGATTTTCTTGAAATGCTCAAGTAGAGTGAGATGATTTCAGGAGTATCTCAGCTGTAATTAAAAAACTAGATGCTTCTTCCTCACTGCAGAGGGTTTGCTGGTTTCTAACACATCTGTAGAGAAAAATCAACATTTTATGAACTAGACGGGCTCAAAAACTGAAAGGAAAGCTAACAAGTCTAAATAATTATTTAACTGAAAATCTGGTGATTTTCAGAGAAGCGAGGATGTGCAAGTCTATTTGAATTGTCAAAGCTCCCAAGACTGCTGTCTCCTACATCTGCTTCTATACTGCATTGAGCTGACTTCAAATCAGCTGGATTTTGCTGACATTTGGGTAAAATTTATGCAGAGAAGCAGAAAGTAAGACTGCTGTCTGATATGTTGTTAAGAATCTCCTATTTCTTTCTTTGTTTTTTAACTTACTGCCTGAATTCACAAATGTAGGTGAGGAACTTATTGTGAACCCACTCAAAGCACACATACGCAAATAAATAAATCATAGATAATGCTTGGTTGATTTGCCTCCGAATAAGGCACTAACTTCTAATTTACGAGTCCAATGACAAGAGCCTGTCCAAATAAACCTAATTCAATCACCTGATTTCCTTACGGTATCTGAACTTACATTTTTGCTGGCAGCCTGTGATTTCTATGGTCAGGTTGTTTGTTTTTCTTTTATCAGGAGAACAAAGGAGGCCTCTGTCACTTCTGCAATATTTGAAAGATGAACAGTTATTAATTTCTTTATGATAAAGTGCTGGGACAATTATGTTGTGTTTAATAACCACCCTAATTAGACTACATGTGGGAAATGGCAGATAGGTTCTGCTCCCCACCACCACCCTTTTTGGTCCACTCAGTAAATTTCCTGAAAAAATCAGCTGTCTACGTGGATCACAAAGGAGAGCAATAAGCCTGCCCTTTGCAGCATTGACTTCTGTTGCTCTTCCTGTCTCAAATGCTGCTATCGCTGTTATTTTTATCTGCTGATAAATGCACGTTCTCTCCCTTCAACAACCTTGGTGCTAAATTAGAACCTCTAATGTAAATTGTGCCTAAGCAATGTTCTATTTCTGCCAAAAAGAAGTAAAAATGGAATATGCACACAGCTCAGCTTCTTCCCACTCACCTTAGGGATAACAGTGACATCCTTGAACATCCACCCCTATGTTTGTTCCTCTACATGATGGCTTTTTTTTCATAATAATGATTAAGTTACATAAACATTTTCCCTAGATTGAGTTTTACTTTGTTAAGGAAGGTTAAGATTAACTTCTTTGGATGACATTTGACCAGCGTTCATGCGGTCGCAGTTGTAAAGATGGAAAACTGCAAGTGGTTGAAATGCTGCAAAGAACGTGGGAGCTGTGGTCACTGGGAGAGCAGGGGAGTTTTGCCTTGGACACCCTTGGGGGACATGGCCCTCGCTCTGCCCTCTCTGCCCGTTTCCCCGCAGCTTGGCGTTGCCTCTCTTCACCAGGCTGAACAGGCCCCAATGGCAGCCAGCATCTTCCTCTCTGCCACATCTTCCCTGCCAGTGAAGCCTTGCTGCAGAAAAGGTCTCCCCACTGCCCACAGTGAAGTCCTGCTGCTTATTCAGGAAAGAAGGCTAGTTTCGCTATGGCTAGGATCCTTTGAATTTGGGTGGTGGGGTTTTTTTTTAATCCACTGAAAGTTAATCTCTTTAGAGAAGAGTCTCATCTCCAAACATAAAGCTGTCAGTGCTGCTGTCCAGAGAGCATGGAGAACAAGGCTTCACTTCTCCATCACCTGGAGAAACGTCACCATCAGAAACATTATTTGTGCTATTCTGGAAGCAAAGCAAGCTTCCTGAAAGCACAGATGAAGCCTGGGGCACTAAGTAGCAGCACAGTAGGCATTTTCTTTCTGCTTGATCGGGTCACAAGTCATGTCTCAAACACGGTGGCTTGCTTAGTGGAGTGGATGAGCACAAGTGCTTTGCACCTGCGCTCTGAAGCCTGCAGAGATTCCTCGCCTGCCTTGGAGTGCGGTTCACTTGGCTGCTCGTGCCTAAGGCCGAGGCCACCTCCGAGACGATCAGCATCCCAGTGCACCACCAGAATGGCCCAAACTGGTGAAGATGATTTTATTTACAACCTTCTAATCGTTAGGGAACTGGGACCTTTGCAGAAGTTTTACAGTTGATGACAAGCTTAGCTCTGTCTGGCTAGTTCATCGGATTCACTATTTACTGACACTCAGGGTATGGTAGAAAGCACAGGGTTTTGTCCAAGGCTTTCACTATGAATCATTGCCAAAAAGATTTAATTTTTTTTTTTATTTCCTTACTGACGGTTTCAGTTAGCTTTCTGTGCTGCTTGGTGTTATTTCTGTGCTGCTTCGTTTTATGTTTTTCTTCATTACATTTATAAAATATACATCTTCTTTTTGTTTGTATACTTTCATGCCAAAGTATGCAGTACAAAGTGTGTAACAAGCAATTTTGTGTTTTAAGAAGCACACAGGCATCTTATAAATGTGATTTTAAAACTTGACATTTAAATTTGAAAAGGTAGACACTGCTCAATTAACTATGTGATATTTGAGTTGCTGAGAACACCAGAATGTATCAGTAAAGCTGTACTTTAAATGCTACTGGTGAAGATGCTTTTGAATAAACCTGCGTCCATCTCTTTTTTTTTTTTTTCCCTTCCCTCCCCTGCCTTTCCTTTTCCTCCTTTAGTATGAATTCTGTGTGATTTTGAAGAAAGATTGACAGAGACAGCTTTGTGTGCTCTCAGGCACACATAATGCTCCAAAACCATTTTAAAATCCATACATAAGCCACTCTTGTGAGCTTTCAGGCTGCGGCAGTGAGGGATTAAAGTGGCACACTGGAGGGCATGGACTAATCATGTAACTGAGCATGTGCTTCATGCAGATGAGAAGTTCAGCACTACGGTAACATTTCCTGTGATCACGTAGTTGATTGTAATCACCTCTGTGCTGTTTCAGCTTGGAGGTTTAAATTCCTCTTCTTGCCTTTCCCTGCCACGGGATAGGGCTCACAGAGGGGAGCTGAGCTGCGAAGTGGCATCTCTCGGCTGGTAGGTACCACTTCTGGTGAGCCTTGCTGTTGCTGCTGTTGGCAGCCATCGCCTCTGCGCTTGGGTGTGATGGTGGTGTGCTGTGACCAGCTCACCTCGGTGACGAGGCCACATCCAGTGTCGGCAGCTTTTTGACAATATTTGTGTGGCTGATCAATAATATGGGACATGGATGTCTTATTCCTGCCTTCCCAACTAATAACTCTTAACGAGATGAGAATGCAGCGGGGACAGTATGTCCAGCTGCAGCTATCACAAACCCACACCGACTGTCAAGTTTGATAAAGCTCAGTCCAGTCTGATAAATGGCATTTTTACAGTGGCTGGCACAAAATTTAAAAATTGTTGGGGCAATATAAAGTTTTTCTGGAGGTGCTTTTTGTGATGCTAAGATGTTAATACTGCCTATTAATGTCCTGTATCATCTGTTTGTTATCTTGCACCCCCTGTGTGTTTATATCCACACATTACCTTTTGACTTGCGCTAAGATGATAAAGATGTGGAAAAGTACAGTCCTTTTTTTCCAGTGTTGGTACAGTATCTAAAAGAGCAAAGTCCTGTTTCATGAGTAGGGCTCCTAAGTACAATACTAATACAAAAACTAATAAGTAAAATGTTGCTTTCCATAAAGATAAGAAATGCTGCATTCAACTGCTGTCATGAACGCTCAGTTTGGAAAGAATTTCAAAATTTTTCATTGGGAAATGTAAAGGTACTAAATAACTGAGTCATACTAGTCTTTCCTTTTAAGCAATAATCTCCATTTAGAAATATTTCATAAATATTAAAGTATATGTTTTAGCAGTAGCATGGAGCTGTGCATCCAGTGAGAGATCTGATGGCAGTGCAATACCCTCAAGCTTCAAATGTAGAATCAACAGGCTCAAGTGAAAATGCCACAGCAGAAACATTTTTATGCAATTGTTTAGAACAAATGATTTAAATTTCTCTGGTTTATTGGAATCCAGCTTGGTGATTTTCCATGGCATCCATATCTTGTAAATAACTGGTCAGAGAAAACTGCTGGGTTTTAATTAATTGCAAAGGTTTGATCTATTTTTTTATCACCCATCTTTTCATGGAACTGAGCAAAACTTTTTAGGCTTAGAAAAGAGACCACTGCGAAGCATTAGAGCAAAAGAATTAGGTGTAGATCCTGAGATGCCAGTTTGTTCACAACCAGATGAAAGTGTCCCCTACTCAGCCCTGCAGGGAAAAGCATTTCACTGGCAACAGGCTAGCAGGGTGCTGAGTAGCCAAGGAGGAGCGGCGGGTGAGCGGTGTTGGTAAGTCACTATCTGTGTTGGATGGAGCTGCCTGTGTGCAGCGGCGGATGTCAAACTCCGCCTGGAAACCCTCAGGCAAATGGCAGGAACTGAGCAGTTTGTGATCAAGTATAGACTGTCTTTGGTCAAAGCTTGTAACTGAAGAGATTTGTGTTTGAGATTTAGAGGAGTCATAAAAAAAAAGTTTTCTTCAATATTGAAGTTACTTAAGCTTGCTTAAACTCCATTAGAACAGCTTCCAGCATCAAAGTTTGTTATCTTCCATATTACATTAGCACTTTCCCGGTCTTGCACCTAAGCACATTTGGCTGTAAATCTGTACATTTGCCTAACGTTTGTTAATCCTTACTTGTATGCTGTCCAGTACAGATGTCTAAGAAAAACTACTGATGAGAAGAAAATTTTCTATCCAAGCTAAAGCTTTGTGATTTTGTGTTGATCACAAAATAATTACAGCCCCTGCCATAAATAATCCTTGTTTCATTGCTGTGGCTTTTCAGTCTGTTAACTTGTGTCCCCAGGCATGTCTGTGCCAGTCGGACACCCCAGCCACACCAGTTACATGATGTCCAAGGCAGATGCACTGCTGTGCCTTGTAGTGACACAGCTCTCCTGCAGAGAGGCCTCTACCAGTATCGCAGGGGAACATTTTATTGCGAATGTGGAAGTTGGACTTAAAAGACAGTCAGCTATACAGAAAAGGTAGCTAATGGGAGCAAACAAAAACAGCCACGGGTCCACGTGAACTATAAAGCTGCAGGAAACTATGGCTATTTCCGACGTAATAATGTCAGTACATTCATGTTAAATCCATGTTACCATTTTTCCAAAGCATCAAGTAGAAATGAAACTGTTTTCTTTCGCTCTAGTCTGCTGTAGATGTATAAGAAGGTAGAGGCAAGGGCATCCAAATATCTGGTAGTTTTTTGTAATACAGTAGGATATTTCTGAAAACAAACCATACCAAGCACCCTTCCTATTTAATTATAATTAGGATTATGCTACCAAGTAAGGCACGTAAATACTTCTTTTTTAAATAAATCCTGGGTAGTAGTTGTGTGGTGGTAACAAAAGACCTTATAGCTGTATCGAGTGTAAGTTGCCTGTCTCTGGCTTTCTCAGCTCCATCGCCTCCCGGCCTAATCCTAGTTAAATAAACAAAATTATCAGCTGTTGCCGCTTGGGAGTTCAGACACTCTGTTCCACTCCTGGGGTGTTAATGAGCCATCCGCAGGGATGTTCCTGAAAAATGGATGGCACGGCGACACTCGCCGATACGCAAGCATGTGCATGTGGGAGCAAAATTATTATCTATATGTCAGTGCTAAAAGGACATTTTCTGAGGGCCAAAGGTTTGCTTAATGCATTTTTCAACCCTTGCTGATTCACTGGAATAAAGTGTAGTGTATCCCTGGTAATGACTACTGTGTGTTAAGATTGATAGACAACTTCACCTGATTTTAGCAAGGTTTTTCTGACTCTCAACTGCATCGTGGATGCATCCTTCCCAAGGAGAAGCATTGCTACCACTACAAAGCTGAATGGGTAAAATTGCCATAGCCTGTCCTTGATATGACTGATCTGCACTAGCAATGCATATAGACAGAATTAGGGGCTGTTTTCTGCATGTGGGTGGCCTTCTGTGTGGTTATTAGTGCTGTAAGTGTCCAATGCCCTTCATGTTTTGTCTTTTGATGATAAAAATATGGTCTTCATTCCTCTTGAGAAGGTCAATCTGCTGAGATATGCTGTGCATGCACCTATGTGTCGTTCCTGTTGTACAGAAATCATCGTACGGGATGTGTAAGAAAGTAGGTGAATTATACATTTCCAGAACTTCTCAGCTTTAGTATAAACTTGAGTTCATACCCCTGAAGCGTAGATAGATTAGCCAGCCTAAAATTTCAAGGATCTTACTAAAATACTGACAATGTACCGGTGCTCTGGGATTGTGGCATGTCCTAGAAAGAGAGTGTGCAGAAGGGGCGGATTCGATGCTGATCGTATGCTAAGGTTCAGCACAGCTCTATTTTTAGTTAGTGGAATAATCTTGATTGAATCACCAAACAAAGCAGAAAAAACCCAAGTGTGTAATTGTAAATTACAGCAATCTATTAAAATGGAGGTTTGCTCTTTTAAAGGTGGATTCCATGTGGTTTAGGTTTGTGAGTTTCTGAGTTATGTTGTTTAATTTCAAGAATTTGGATAAAAACCCAGTTACCTTACCTTGGAGAAGAAATACCCTTGGCTGGGAGTTCTTGGCTGTGGTATTTTTCAGTATCCAGTTTCTTTGTTGCTTCTTGGAACTGCAATAAACTTGCAAGCGTGCAATTTAGGAACAAATGGTAGCTGGATGTTCTTCCACCTGCTTGTGCACTGCCTCTGTGTCTGGGTTCATTCCCGTAAAGGGAGACCAGTTTCCAAATACTAGACTTCCAATGATGGTTGATCACGATAACACCCATTAAAAGGACATGTGTTTTCCTCATTTTTCCAGGAGGAATCCCAAAACAAATGTCAGTATAACTTGCAAATACGAACATCATAATCTGGGTTGTTTGAATTCTGCTGTACCTGCAATAGTCAGTACCTGCGCTGAAAAGCATGTGATGTGCAGACAGAAAGGTGAGCTGCTGGGGCTAGGTCCTCTCCAGCAAGCCGTGAATCTGGCGAGGTTTGGCCATTGGTAGGGGCTTTGGGTGTGAATTTTTTCTTTTCTTGCAAGAAACTTAGATCCAGTCCTGGTCCTAGGACAGCATTAAACGTTACAGTTTGTCACAACTGGTAAATAATTGGATTTTTTTAAAAATAGGTCAGAGGAAATGAGACCTTTCTGCTGTGTCCAAATACGGAAAAAAGGCATTACCAGCTCCGTGATTTTTATAAGAACTTTTGTGACAGAAGATTCTGGTAGTTCAGGGGAGTTGCACTGACTGCGGGTCTGACTTGCAACGCATCCCATGCGTGCTTTTCCTGTTCTGAAACATATTCAATATGGATAATGCCATAACTGAAATTACATAAAGTTGGTTTTTTTTGTTGCTGCTCTGTGTTAACCTCCTTCTTCCAAGACTAATGAAATACAGTTTAAAAAATCCATATGAGAAACTGTATGCTGTAGTTGTTGAAGTTTAGTATAAAAGGCTTAAAAATGATGTTTGCTAATGAAATGGCAGAAGCAGAACAGTTGTGCTAGGTAGGGTCACAATATAAAGGGACAAGGCAGTCACGTTCATCTCGGACATAAAGGTAACACTTTGCATGTCATTAAAATGTTTGAAGAAAACAACAAAACCAAATTCAGGTACACTAAAGCAGACTCCTGGAATGGTTACTTGCGTGTTGAGACAAATAGAAGAAACCAGTGTATGTTGGGATGGCTGATAGAGCCAGTGAGTGGGAGGAGTAAGGGGAGGGGAGGAGAGGAGGTTGTTTAGTTCTTGAGGTGTGTGTTTTATAAGTCAGTGCAGGAACAACATTTTCAGAGCTGCTGCAGAGGTCTTGGTTTTAGCTGAAAGAGGAGGAGAATTTATTTTGGAGTTGCTTTCATCTTGTCCATCGGAGTGATCTGCTGCAGCAGCCCTAGGCACTGGGGTGCTTCGGCAGCTCAGGCTGCTGCTGGTGTAGAAGTTCACGCCTGCTCTGGTCAGTGGCTGCAGGTCACCTTTTGTTCCCACGGTCTATGCATGGATTTTATTTCTCAGCCCTATGAACCAAACGTCTTCGCCTGTAGAGGTGGCAGCATTACAGTTACACTAGTATACTCTAGAATAGCTTATGTTAGAATAAATTTTTCACTTCTCCTGGGTCCTATAAGAACATTAAGCCCTTGCAGATGGTGACCATTCATTTTGTTAACGGGGTAAGATTTGTTCTTGGCTGCAAGTCATCATAATTGACATGTTAATCGTTGCATCGTGTTTCCCACTGCAGTCACAGTGGTGACACTTCTGCCTGTTTCAAAGGAACTATTGCTGTTGTAAATTGTTAAAGGCAACACTGAATATGATCTAGCTCATTTTTAAGACACTGATATGTTTGTGGCACTATTTCAGTTGGGGAAACTAAGGGTTTTTTTTATACTGTATTTTTGATTCCTGCTAGAGTCAGGACCTGAGTTGCAAATGGTGGGAGGAGAAGTGGGATTATTAAACTGTTACTTACATAATATAAAAGGAGAATTCAAAAGCTGTGCTCAGGTCTGGTCATATTTTTATAATGCTTCGCTTTTCCTTTTGGTGTATATTTAAAGTGATTTGTTCTCTAGAAGCATAATCACTTGATATTGCTAATTTAATTTTTTGCATATGACACTTGCAAGTTACGTGATTAGAAGAAACTCTTTACTGTTTTTTTTAGGTATCAAATCCTAGCTTGATTAAGAGCATTTAAATGCCCATATATTTGAAAGGGCGGTACCGTGTTTTCTACTTTAATTGAAAACTTCTTTGGGCAAATTACAAATGCCAAGGTAAAACTTATTAGGCTGTAGACAAATGTTATACAGTCTTTGTTAGTTTTCTGCCATCTGGCAAAACCCAATTACCCTCAGACAGTTTTATGCTCTTTACAACGATGCTATTCTTGGCAATATGGAAAATGGATGTTCATAAGAGAGACTCCCACAGCTGGTAGTGCTGCCAGGGGAAGAAAAGGTGCGGTGGAGGTGGTGGTGTTCGTGTCGTGGGCTCTGCCACCCTGATGGAGGAGTCACGAGTTGTTCTCCAGAGGCCTCTCTCTCTGCGTGGACCAAAAACTTGCAGATGGTGGGGTTGTGAGCTTCCCTCTCCCCTGCCCCCAGATTAGGTGCCCACTGCTGGCACTGCAGATGCCTCCATGCTGGCTTTAGGAAATTTCATATTTGTAAACTGATTGACTATTCAGAATAGTCAGATTATCTGTTCAGTTATCTTTGTTCCAGCACTCAAAAAGCCAACTCCACAGAATCAGGGAGCACTAACCTGAGCACCTCTCTAGCACTCCTACACCAGTTTGCTCACCCTTATTTAAGATTCCTCTTGCATACAGTAGCCACTGTGAACTTGCTTCCTGAGGAGAGCTGGCAAGTGTAGATACAGAATTGTCTGAGCTGGGTTTACATGGCTGAACCACGCACATCCCGTTTAAAGGAAACGTGTTGCTATCCTGTCTGCTCACAGAGCCTGATTCATCCAAGCACGTAGCATATGCTTCAGAAGTCTTGTTGGAAGAAAATCTGTAATGACCAAGTATTTGTTTTGCACATCCAGGAAAAGTGTGATCCCAGAACCGGAGA
This sequence comes from Phaethon lepturus, assembly GCF_000687285.1. Taxonomy (NCBI): domain Eukaryota; kingdom Metazoa; phylum Chordata; class Aves; order Phaethontiformes; family Phaethontidae; genus Phaethon; species Phaethon lepturus. Next base: position 17,922 of record NW_010544360.1, on the reverse strand, counting down.
ACTGGGAGACAAAGCGTCATTTAAAGAGATTTCTATATTAAGTAGCCCAGAATTAAAATGAGTGATGAGAATGTGAAAGTGTTGTCAGAAGCTTTCCCCTGAGTAGTAACTGCATTAGTCATGCAGTTTATCCTGATGATAAATTCAAAACTATTTGCAGGATTATTTAGAGTATAAGAAAAAATTGCATTTTGCTTCACTCTTGGAGCTAATGTCAAACATGATATAAAACTGTTTCATACAAAGTTATTTCAATTGCAGTTAAATATGAGGGAGAGAGAGACACTTATAATTCTAACCTGCTTATAAACCAGGGAAAAAGATGAGGAGAGAATGCTTATATCTGCATGAAAACAGTGGACCCTGCTGTAGATGCAGATGGATATTTTACTTTCTCCCCTGGGGTGCACACTGTCGATTGCTCCTGGGAGTACAGAAGCGAATTGTATGAATACATGGTCCAGTCTGGCCAGATGAATGTTGTGCAGTTGTTCTACCTGCTGGAAATAAGAAACTTGGAAATAGGAAAACTAAGAAATGCCTGTTTTTTTTGTGCCGTTCTATATGGGATTATGCTTGAGAATTATAAGACCATGGGTCAAGGACCACTGTACATGTGTTAATACAGGTTCTGTGGTTTCAGCAGCACGCACAAAAAAAAGCGAAGGGCACACGGCCAAAGCTGTCATTGAAATCCATGTGCTTGGTTCTGAGCAGAGCAGTGGATTTCGTGCTCACTTGCGCCACCGAGACAGTTGTTTATACAACCAAGTAGGTTTAGAGTATTGTTTGTCACAGGCTTTAAAGCTAGAGCTTATTTATGTCAATTGCTGCACATCAGAGTTCTTGGGTAAAGCCAAAATCTATTTATAGGATGCTTATCAGCATGTCACGTGTTTTCCAGTTTCCCTGATGGCAGAGCGAGCCCACCCCCAAAATGAAATAAGGAAAGAAATGCTTTTCTTGCTTAGGACTGTGAGCATAGGCAACAGGCGTAAGGCTTCCTTTGCTGCCTTCAGTTCTTTGCTCTCATATCAGTGTATGATTGTGGTTTGGCAGGGGGACTGATTTTGTTTGGGTTTAGGATGTAGAGGGCTTAGAAAAGTCTCCAGGAAACGAATGGGCAATCAACAAGCAAATCACCAAAGGAAAAAATAAAAAAAGCTGTATTTCAATGTTACTTGTTCCTGAGATAGCGGCAGTGTTCTTTAAAATTCCCATCACCCAGATCAAGTTGATTGGCTTGCTTTTAATTTGCCTTCAAATAGTAAGTTCCTAGCTTGAAAAGCCAGCTTGAGTGGGCTCTGCACATCCAGGATCGCACTTTCCCAAGCTGCTCTTGCCACTGATTAGCAGATATAAGAAAAAGAAACATCACGTTGCAAAAAAATTGGGCTGACTTGTCACGTCGTATGTGTCTAAGAGAAAATAATATACAAGCTAAGAACAAAAGAGCTAATATTTGAATCTATGGCTGGGAAAGAAATAACATGCCTTATTGTATTTGAAAAGCTTTCTTGAAAAGCAGAGATGAGTGATGTGGGCAGCAGCTGACACTGGATTTTGTAAATCCCAGGATGGGAGGGCAGCGTGCTGGCTGGGCACACGCAGCTCAGACAGTCTTGCTAATAATTTAAGTGTTTTTGTTTGGTTTTCAGTGTAATTTGATGCGTCTGTTCTGATTTCTTTGTATATATACATTAGGAGCTTAATTAAAAGCTCCAGAGACTGTTTACATGTAGAATAAATTTTATTACTTAAGCATGAGACTGGAGTGAATGAAGCGAACAAAAAAATTCTGATGAGTGTTTTTTAGCAAACAACATCATAAGGGAGGCTTGGAAGATAAATTCTGTATTTCAGAAGCGATAGTTATTTAGACTTGTTAATGTAAATTTGTTGCAAGTATTTGTTGATTTGCTCTTTTGAAATAATTTATATCAGTGGAAATCACCTACTTTTTTGCTAGACTGGAGATAGTTTTATATTAAACCATAGTTTTTTTCAAATTTAAAAAATCTTCTTCTATTCTTTGTTTTTATATATTTTGTGGGTAGGAGTCCTGTTAGAAACCATGAATTGTACTGTCTAAAATATAGTCCTTCAGAAATATGGGACATGTGTTTTTGGGTTTTTTGTTTTTTTGTTTTGTTTTTTTTTTAATATGCCTGTCTTCTGTTATAAGTGACTTTTTCTCCTAAACAGGAGAAGAGATGGGTGGTGATCATATGCCTTGTCTGGTAGGTATAAAGCATCAGCATCTGACTGCAATTAGTTTGGAGAGGCAACCAAAGACCAGTGAGAGGACATTAAATTTGAATGACTAGCAGCCAGGGGACGTGAAACATGTGAAAACAGCAGGAGCAGGGCCGTAACGCAAAGCTCTGCGTGTCAAGGAGCCCACGAGCCAGCTCCGTGTGCTGTATTGGGGAAGGTAGAGCCCACTTCTTTAAAACTGAAAGACAAGTCATACTGTCGGGATGAATCTTTAGGTAAACATTACTTTTCCTCTTTTGAAATGCTGTACAGTCCTTGCAAGCACCAGCTAGCCGTGGAGACCCAGGAAGAGGAGCAGAGGTCTAAACTCACTTTCACAGAATCACAGAATCACTAAGGTTGGAAAGGACCTTCAAGATCATCAAGTCCAACCATTAATCCAGCACCACCATGTCCCCTAAACCACATCCTGAAGCGCCACATCCACACGTTTTTTGAACACTTCCAGAGATGGTGACTCCACCACCTCCCTGGGCAGCCTGTTCCAATGCCTGACCGCCCTCTCGGTGATGCTGTAAGTTGGCGCCAGCCCCACAGCACTGAAAGCCCTCCCTTAGCCCACTCCTTTTGGCCCCATGTTCTCAGCCTTGTGCCAGGACTCATTTGTAGCACCAGAAGCGTTTGTGCACCAAGGGATACCCTGCGCTAGGGAACTCAGAGCTGAAAACCAGATGTGTTTTTCCCCTTTAGGGCCATTTTCAGTTGGATCGCTTCCCTGGCTCCTTCTGCTGTGCAGCCAGGCGAGCATGGGCGTTGGTATGGAGTATGAGGGAGCCCGCAGGGCTGGGCAGGGAGCAGGCAATGGGAAGCGGGAGAGACGGCTTCTCCAAATGGCATCTGGCAAAGCCTGATGAAGATGTGGACGCAAAGCACACCTTGTGCAGTCTTAGCAGTTATTTAGTTTTTATTGGGAAACAGCTAAGCCAGGAAAAAGTCCACTAAGCAGCAATTAATAATGCTGGTACAATTTTATTTTGTCGATGTATTTGTTTCTCTTTCTACAACTATATTTACTTACTCCTAGCTAGAATCAAAACACTACGGTGAAATGCATTGAAGTGCCACATGAAGCACCTTCAATTAGGGATTTCTGTCAGTCTATTTACCTGCACCCAACCTGTCAAAGTATTTATACTTAGTGTGGTTGCGTTTTTAATGCATTTCTCTCTTTCTTTTAGAAAGTTTCTTCATAGTTAATCTTGCTTCTCGAAAATCTTGTGTGAAATCACTCCAGAACAGGAGCTCAGTTCAATGATATACAGTACGTACCACTGCATGTCTTTGGTTAGAATCATGCATTAACCTAGAATCAGTTTGAGTACGGTTTATAATCTTTTTACAGTTCCATTCCTTTATCTATGACATATTTCTTGGAAGAAGACATGATGTTTGACAGTGCACTTCATGTTTGAGAGCTAAAATCCGATTTATCTAATCCTAGAAAGCTGGCCCCCATGCTTCTATTAATGAAAATCCTCATGTCATCCTGTTGTCCAAATTACATCGTAGGAATGACCACTAACCGTCCATTAGCCTCTTACAGCACGTTAGGCAGTTAAAGCACCAGCTAGGTAGGAAGATGGATATAAACAAATCACACGA
>NW_010544360.1:0-14012 GCF_000687285.1 Phaethon lepturus | reverse complement strand
TTCCCTACAAAGTATTACAATCTAATTAAAAATATTTTCATGTTTTTTTTGGTACATTTAAAGGCTGAACCATTTTTACTTCTGTGGCTGTATGGCTATTGACATTATTTCAGTGATGAAGGAGATGACTTAAAGTGAAAGATCGGGATATGTTATCTGCAGTACTATTAATGTAGTCTTTTTGCTGTGCTTTATAATAAACTGCAGGCTAGCAGGCATGGCGTAGAGTGTTTGCAAATGTGTATGTTTTGTTTAAAAGCCAAGGAGCAGCATAGTTATTATTTTGGGATCTGTGCCTAATGCAATTTTCCAGTAGTAACTAAATCACAGTGCCCTCAGTATTTGTTTGCTTTTTTACACTGAAGTAGGGATAGTGTGGGCATTGTAAAATTGGAGTGAAGCATTGAGAAGTAAAAACAGTATTTACAACAGCATACGTATTTGTTTTACTGAAGTATTTCTTCTCCATTACACTTCGTTGATGACCTTTCAAGTCCTTTCCAAGGTTACACTTCTTCAATTTTATGAATCTTATTTTTAAAAAATAAGCCCTAATTTATTCTTTTCTCCAACAACCATAAATTATGGAAGAGGGTACGTGTAGTTAGATGTAAAACTTTTAGGTTGGAATAGTAAAACGTTCTAAATGGATGACCTGCAGTAGAGCTTAACCTCAATTATCAGTGAGGAATTTATGTAACATCTCATCTATTTCCATAAATCTGGGAGGAAAATCCTGAGAACCTCATCACATTTGATACACATGCTATTTTATTTTAATTCCCTAACCTGGAATATTTCAGTCTAATTGTGCATCTCTGAATCATCAGATATTTTTTCTTGGAGAAGGAGAGATTGTTATTAACTGTCAAAGCCCAGGAAATACGAAACAGGAAAGCCGAAGGTTTCTAAAGCTATGCAGAAGGCATAGCTGCGACTCTGATTAATCTTTCTTGCTATGTACATGTCTGATAATTGAAGAAAGATACACATCTGCTGCCACTGAATTACTGCTGTTGGTTTGCACGACTCCTTGGCTTTCCGTTCTTAATTGTTTGACATCAAGTAAAGGTGTCTTGGAAGAGTACCTGCAGAAAGGCAGCTTCCTAAGACGATGCCTGACACAGAAACACTGGAGTTAATGCTGTTCTAGTTCCCTCCTCTGGCTCTGAGGATTTGCAGCAGCTGAAGATAAGTAAATGATGCAGTGGTTCACGCTATGGCACTTGCTGAAGTGAACTTTATGCAAAGTTTATATGTCACTTTATCAAGAATGTAAAATGTCCTGATAGCATGTCTGTCCTAATTGTGCTTTGCTTGCTACTTAGTTCTTTATTGGGAAATGGTATTGGCACTGTGATGCTTTTTTTTCTGCTTTAGAAAGGAAGCATATAAAAGAGGCAGAGCTCAAATGTATTTTTTGGAAAGGAAGTTGAGTGAGAGAAACAGACTGGAGATCAGTTATGAACAGAACAGAAAACTCTTGAAATCATCAGCCTATAAAGGTGCTGCACGTGGTACTGTTCTATTCCTTTTCCTCTCCACCTTCAGCTTACTTGATCCTCTGTCTTGACCCTCCTTTCCTTTGCAGAGGTCTCTGTACAGGTATAGAGCAAGTTTCTTCTTCAAGCAGCTTGCCTCGAGCATTTGTATGAATGCCACCCTTCCTTGTCAGTCGAGACAACATTCCTTTTTTATAGAAGATCGCGATGTCTTTTTAGTAAGCTGCTTGAGTTGAGCTGTAATATTTAAAACCAGATGATGAGACTGTACCTGGAAGCAAATTAGAAAGAGATGTTTCAAAAACTCTTGAGTGGAACCGTGGCTAAATATACCCTGCCCCGGGTGTAGAGTTACAGGCAAGGTATTCAACAGAGAGAGATCTTTCTGCAAATGCTTCCCTCTCTTCACGTGTCCATGGAGGCATTTCCCTTTCGTATCACGGGATGGTCTCTGACTGAGGATGCTGGTAATTAAACAGGGCCTCTCTACTCATGAAAGGATGCGCAAATGCTAATTGTACAGGAAATAACAGCAATGAAGTAGGCTGCATAGAGGGTATGTCATAAGGTTATATTCCCTGGGAAGAAAAGAAATTGCCTGGTGCTGAAATCTGAAAACTTGATTAAGTTGTCAAGAAGTGGGTGGGGTCTGAAGGACTACATGTGAAGATTTGATTTACAGAGAGAGAGGATGAAACAGTAGTTTCTTCTGGAAACGATGCCAGCTCTCTGCTTTTGATTAGCCGTTACAGACTATGGAAAATGCAGCTGCTTGATTCCCCTCTCACATACCCACTGTTGAATTACAAGCAGCATAATTTCTCTCAGTGCAGTTATCGTTTGTGTGTTTTAATGCAAAACATCAGCAGTTTCAACACAGCTCTGGATTTCAAGGATTTCATCCTTGAATTTTCTTCTGACAGAGTCTGTTGTTGTTGGAGTGTGGTTCTAGAGCTTTGAAGTTTAATTGCCTTTAATTGTACCTAGAAATCTAGTTCTTAAAGTACTAATAGGTTAAAGAAAAGCTTCATTTTTAAATTTAATTTCAAAACACCGTTTTTTCCTTGCTGAATTTTGATTTTAATGGTTGGTGGTTTAATGAAAAGATCTTTCCTAAAATTTACAAGCAAGCCAAAGTTTATAATGATAGTTTGGATAAGCAGCTGAGCTACAGACTTTAAATAACATGAACGCTTATAAATCAGCTTTTTTTTGTTTCTGGGCTCCTATGCCAGCTACGAGAATTCTGCTCATCAAAAATATTTAACAGAAATCAGAGCATGACTAATACTTAGTGGGAAAGATTTGTGCAAACAAAAATGGCCAGAGGACTTCATATCTGCAACAAAATATTTAGAAGAATAAAATCTGAAGCTGTTCTTACATCAGATAACCTTTTCCCCTAAGAAATAGTAGTATGGCTTCAGTGTAGAAAGAGAGCTACAGCCTTTTTGAAAAACATCAGTAACCAAAATATTCTACATGTTGGAGACATCTACAGGGAATGTATTTTTTTGAATCGAATTATGTTACTCATGCAAGCTGCTTTCTTCCAGATAAACAAAAACAGACAGGCTGTAAGCATATTATTAAAATATTGTACAATTAAAGCAAACTCTTGGAAATGCAAATAATTATTTTGATTTTATATGTTCTCAGTTTAACCTAAAGACTGCTAGCACAAATATATGTAATCTGGGCCTTGTAAACATCTGATAGAGTTACACAAGATTCAGTACCTAGCAGTGATGCAAGATTTAACCTAGCATCAGAATAAAGTTTCCATCTAAACTAAATCAAGAAGTGGGAGTCGAAGTCATTCTGCACCTAGACTGGAGCACTCAGCATCGTGCAAAATCAGTCTCTTAGCAGTCACAAGCAGCAGAGATATTGGAGTAAATTCCTTTTATCACAGAGATGTTAGCTGTACTTCATGCATTATAAGGAAGCGAGACATAAGGAGAGGAAGTAATGCTTCCAGTGTGAGGCTTTGTATCCAGCACCATGATTTCTTTTGAAGTGGAGATAACAGGTAATAACCTGGAAATAGACGGCCACTACCGCAGGAGAATATTGAACAATTCTAACAACAGAAATTAAATAGAAGATACTGTAAGCAGCATCAGCAACGAAGAACCTTCATTAATCTGTAAGAAGCATTTTTCACTTTGAGGTTAGAAAATTTTCTACTGGAAAATTGTACTGCCTTAATTTTATATTGGTGATCACAAGTTGCATGGAATTGAGTCCTCATAGGCTAATTATACTAGGCAAAATCAAAATTCATTGAGAAATCAAGGAAGAGCCTGACTTTCAAGAAATAGCTTTGTAATACAATATTAGAGGTAGTATTTAGGCGCAGCCAGAAAAATAGTTGTTCTAAACATACCAAGACAGTATACTATAAATCGTCACACAGACAGAACTGCCAATTAAATGAAAAGGGTGTGGGTGGTGGTGTTGGTTGGTTGGTTCAGTTTTGGTTTTGTTTTTTTTTTTTTAAGTGGAATCAGCCTTATGCAAAGAAACAAACACGAACACTTGAACTTTTCCAACAGATGCTTTGTACACAGCAGTCGCCGAGTTGTTTTTATTTGTTTCCATATTGGGGTAGAGGTCTAAGGGTTTGAAGTTTGTCCCATAGCAACTGCTGATAAATCAGCACATAGGTAAATGGAGAAGCCGGCACTTCAGTGTTAAAGCTACAAGTTATTGTACTGTACAGGGAGTAGAGGTATCGCAAGTGTTTGTAGCAAAAGTACCAAACGTGGCTTTTGGTAGGGAAGGCTGCTGGAAGAAGAAGGAAGCTCCAGTTATGACCTCCACTCCACAGCTTGTTATAAGTGGCTTTTATTAAATGTGATGGATTGAATTACTTGTCTTCAGGAGGTAAAAGGTCTTTGTGTGTGCTTGGGCATATTTGCCTCCGAGGTAATTGTACGTATACAGACAGTATGCAAAGCCCAGTTCCTGTGAGTAGCCACAGTGCTGTTAACTTTGAAAGGTTCCTGTTGAAATGAGGATTTGGTCTAAGGGAGCTGCATGTCTGAAGAAGACAATAGAGTTCAGGCTGTTGCGATTCCCTGGGTGGAGCCGACGACAGAATTAGCTGTGGCTGGTTTATGTCACTATAGCCAAATTCGTCCAGTGGAAAGGGTCTACCCAAAGCATCTCCAACTCTACGCTCCTTTATAGCCTTGTACGTATGAGCTCATGGAAGGATGACGGTTGGTTTTGTGGCTTGATTTTGGTTTTCATTTATACAGAAAATTTAGGCTTTGCTTTGGCTGTTGTTTTGGCTGAATGTGTATATGTGCTTATGCTGTTGTTTCCTCTGAAAGAATTGGTTTAATCTGTGTTTGCCATGTTTTCAGGACTCTGTTTTAACTACGATATTTTCCCATACCGTTATTCCCACCTGCTGGGAATTGCAGAATGTATGACTCCGCTGCGAGTCTCCACAAGTAGCTGCACTTCATATAAATGGGGAAGTGTATGTGCTCACGCCTTCATATAAAACTTCTCCAAAAAGGAGTTAATATGTCCCTGCAGGCACAGTAAAGGAGCCGTGGAGTTATGCTTGCCAAGAGCTCTGGGCTTGTAAAAATTCCCCCTTTGATCTCCATAGCTACCAGCCCAATAACTCACCTGAAAGCATGGCTCATCAGAAACCATATGGGAGGTTCAGCTACTTCAAGACTGATGGACTTTTAGAGGTTTTGATAGAAAAACTTCAGCCCTAAAAAGCCCTATTACAAACACAACTGTAGCAGCAAACCCGCTCTTTCACTGTCAGAAGTTTATTTCCTTCGGTGAAGTGGCTTTATTGACAAAATAACTACTTGCTAGCATGAACCAAGTCTGTACCAAGATGTCCGCTGTTACCTACCAGCGAGGCTCAAAGAGAGGCAGACTTGAGTTTTGTGTAGGGAAGAGCCACCTGCGAATGGTGAGTGACAGGAACTGAGAATTAGGGTCTCTGATATACAAAATAGGAGCTCTTGATTTATTGTTGCTGTCAGTTAAATAAGGAGGAAGATTCTGCAATCCACACTAATGGAGTTGAGATACTTAAATTAAATTTAGCAGTGAAAAATGCCCTGGCCTTAGTTAAATTTAGTGGCTCATCCACTCAGTGGTAATTGTACACTTGCAATTCCTTCATCTGGACAGGACTTAAAATATGTACTTTAGTGATCAGATTAAATGAAATTTTAACAATCAACTGGGGTCAGACAAAATACTAATTAAACCCAGGGAGGTCTATTAATATAATTAGCCTCAGGGCAAGACAATTCAAGAACTGGAAACAAATTATTTGTAGCGTCCAGTCATTTCTAAGTAAAATGTTCTAGTCTGGAGAGAAGAGACAAAAAATGGAAGTCTTTGTTTAGAAATGAGAAGGGCTGAATGTATTTTATATGTTTATACCTCCTGGGTGCTCTTTAGTTCACTCCTGACTTCTGGCACCAACATGAGGTGACCCTGTACATTGTAAACTGCAGAAGAAGGAACCTCATGGCTTGAAGAAGTGCCTTCTTCACTAGCCTCATTAACCAGCAAAGGAGTCTGCAAGTTGAATGGGCATTGAAAAAAACAAAACAAAAAATCCTTGAAAAACATTTGGGTTTATGTTTAACTCTTCTACTTTCAGGTTGTACGCTCAAAAATGAGCTCTGTGGAGCACGGGGAGTACTATTTGTGCTTTTTCTGGGTCTCTGTTTTTAATGGTGGTTGGATTTTCTTTCCTTGTAGGACCTTTCAAAAGCAAATTTTTAGACAGCGCTTTTACCTTTCATAGTTAGGCACATTTGATATGTCAGAGTGAGACTGTGAGAGGTGGGAGTAACACGGGCACCATTCATTTCTGACAGTTTTGGCCAAGGTCCATAAGTTGTCAGCAAGTGCTCCGTTCATTCAGTACTGTTGTGCAGGAACTCTTGTTAAAATACTGTGGTCTCTTCAGCATGCCCCTTGAACTGTCCCTTAACCTTGAATTCCAGGAATAGAAAGTACTGCCTTGCGATGCTTGGGTCTTACTATATTGAGTGTCGTGGCACTGGCAAAGAAGACATCTTCTTCCTTTTCCCTTCCTGACTGAGCAGCAGCCCTGCTGACGTGCGCTAGAGATCCCGTTGAGATGGTTCCACCAAACATAAAGATGGCAAATGCAGCAATAAGTTGGTTTGATGACGGTCCGGCCTAACGTTTAAAAGCAGCTACATAAACTTCCTGCAAATCGTAGAGATGCTTGCTGCAGTGCAAGCGATTAGTAATATCAAGCTTTCACTTGCTTTTAAATGGCCGTGATCTAAATAATTTCAGTTATGTCAGCTGCTGGTCAGTTGAAGCAAAAACTGGACACTTGAGATTTGTATTTACTTTCTGCTATTTTTTTACTCTACGTTTTAGAGAATGTTTAGCTTTCAACTTTCTGATGAAACGAAGAGAAGAAAACATTGCATTCCTTATTTACTATTATTTTGGAAGCGTGGCAGAGGATAAATCATTTTTCTTTTTGCATTCCAGCAGTCTAACACAGGCTTGTTGGCATTTAAAAACAAACAAACAAAAAAGGTAAAATCTAATAGTTTTCAGATGTCCCAGGCAGCACCAATGGCAATGTTTGTAGACATGTTACAAAGTTAAAATTTAAACATGTAATTAATTTTTTTTCTTACATAGTTGACAGATTTAAGGTCATGCATCTTGTGACTTGGCAGGCATTTTTTCTGTAGGTTTGATACCCCTATAGAAGTGTTCATGTACCATCTTTAAACCTCTTTATGGTCTTTTTCTGGCTCATTGGTGCAAAGGGCAAACATGTGAGGCATCTTATCTGATCTACAGCAGATAATTATAAAACATTTTATTTTAGCACTATGAAATGTTGTGTCCTTAAATACTTGTGTGAATTATACTTATGCAGTTACAGTCTCAGTTTTTAAATTTAGATCCTTCAAATTAGTAAATGCCATTTTAGGAACTTAAGATGCAGTTTAAGAAGCATCAGAATTGCTGGTCTGGAACTCACGTTCTTGAAACTGAACAGAATGTAAAGTTTATGGGCATTTTAAATCTCAGATCTATTATTCTAGGATTAATGGTACAAATTCAGAACAAAATGTCAGTGAGAACTGCTGTTTTTTCCAGCATTGTGCATATTTAGCTAAGTACCTCCATTTGGCCTCACGAGGTTAATTTAAGAATCCTGTCTTTGTAAAACAACTCAAAAGGTGTCTTCTTTTAATAAGAGCATACAAGGGACAAAATGTCTACAGTTATGTCAATTCCACATAAAAATTAATACGAACAGCTTTTTAAACAGCCGGGACTACTTTCTGACTGCCGTTCCTCTTCTTTGACACACGGGTTTATGTTCTGCACTCTGACTAACGGAAGAGTGAGGAAGTAAATTTTGGTTTACTATTACAGACCAACTTCAAACCCTCTGATCTCTTGTAAGCCCTTTCTTTGACATTAGTTGATGTAGGATTAAGCTTCAGCAGAAGAGCTGTTTCATGGTCCTCTGGGGAATACCGTTGGAGAGGCAGCACAGAGATCTTTCTTTCGTGGGGCTTTGTAAACAAAGTCCGGACTTTAATAGAGATGCTTGATCTGGCTAGCTCACGATTAATCATTTAAAAGTAATTAAAGTGGAACCTCAAAGGTAAGCAGTCTCTTCAGAAAGAGGGCTGAAACAGCCACAGAATCAAAAGTTCACCGGAAGTTTTCACAGCAGGGTGAAAAAATGTGCAAAAACAGGCTCTTGTGAAAGATTTTTATGCTCTTTACTGCTCAGCCTCACCAGGAAATACTTAATATTTCTTAACTGTTATTAATGAAGTGTATGAAGAAATTTAAAAAGTCTAATAAAAAGGGATCTCCTGAACCAAATGTGTCTCTATATTGCAGTTGCTTGGTGAAAGATCATGACTTAACATAGGTTCAGTTCTTAATATAATAATCTTTTTTTGAAGTTGTCCTTTGTGGAAAACATTCCTAAGGGAGGAGGGGGGAAAAAAAAAAAAATCCTGTGCTCATCCTCTTTGAATATCAACAAAAGAACCAGTTTCAGTTGTCAGGATGCCTATCTGTGCCCGATGTTTTGGTGACCCACCACATATATATATTTTTTTTTTAAATGTAGTTTTACTATGTATGAATAAGAAACCACTGGCATGAAAAGACTAAAGCATTTGTTCTACGGGGACTGTGCTGCGTATTGTGATGCTTTGGGTTTATTTTATTAAGTGTGAAGCCTGAGAAGGGTTCATTATCATTCTGCTGTCTCCCAGAGATTTGAAGCTGCTACTGTCATCAAGCTGAGAATAATGGTACAAGATGGATGAAGTTGGGTAGCAAGCAGAAGATTTTTCATGCTTTATCTTCAAAGCAAGTATTGGCATTTGCAAAGAGTAGCACGAAACTTTGATATGTTTGTTCTGCAGAAGCTAAACATAGAACAATATCTTTAAAACTGGAGAAAACCAACCAATTTCTCATGTAGGTATAAGTTTAGGTACTGGTCAGCGTAAAAAATTAGTAGTACCATGGTGAGTTTAAGTATGTCTCTGGAATTAAAGTTGGAATTTTTTCTTTGTGCTAGTAATAATGACTTACTGTTAAAATTTGTTATTTAAAAAGGATGTCAGAGAGCAGTAATTCAGAGAAAAATCTAGAGGCTACATGCACAATATTGCAAATTATATGCATGTGCATGTAAATAGTATAAATATATTTATATTGTGTATGCAAGCACACACATACTGTATACTGCAAATTAAACAGAATTTCATAAAGGACAATACAAATTATTATGACATTGCAATCACTGACTTAAGCAGGAAGCAGGATATATTTATTTGTTTTTCGCTTGGCTGAATAATGGCCAAGAGATGTAACAGAGCTGGAGTTTATAAAACAAGCAGAAGAAAAACAATATCCTCTCCAGTAAAAAGAATCCAAACACACCTTATCTCCCCCTCCTGTTTGCTGGGGGAGAACAAGTGGCAGCAACCTCAGTCATCCAAGTAGGCAGCACTTGCTGTGGACAGGATATGGTTGACGAAGCGATAATTAAATCCTTTTTTCTGGCTGTCTAAGCCTGCTTTCAATTCCGTAACACAGATAAAAATGCCTTTCCTTTACAGAAGCTCTCAGTCTGGTCTCGGCTATGTAAAACCAAAACTCCGTCAGTGTGAAACCTTTTCATGAAAGCCTCCCAAGTCATCCTGGTTTCCTTGTCTCCAGATTCAGGATGCAATCTCACGGGTGTTTTTTACAAAGCTTAGTCAGCAGCAGCCACTTCTCTTCTGCAGGCAAGTGCCCAATGATGTGAAAGTCCTTTACACAAATTAGCCTGTTACCTTGAGATGCCCCAGACATCTTTGTTTGCTGCTCATCCAAGTGAGCTCTTTTCTAAGCAGCGAGGCTGTGCTAGAAAGGCACAAGTTACTCTGGGATTTAGAGATATATATATACTCTGGACTATATATACCATGATAAGGTAACATTTGGTTAGGCAGAAATGCAATAAAGAACACAATTTTTCTATCAGTCATGGTTCTATTTAATTAACTGGCACTATGCTAATCATCAATTAATTGCCTGAATTTGGATGGTACTTCATTGACTCAGGCCAGCGTAACACTGTTTTTTATGTTACAAATGTAATTCAAGTTTGTCATCTGTTTTATTATGCGAGACTTCTTATTATCTGTAAAGGAGCATCAGGCTGCGAGTTAAGCTTTCTCCTGACATCTGTCCCGAGAGACTTTCCCTGGACTGTCTGTCCTGAGTCACTGCAGTGTGTTGTGAATTCTCTTAGGCCCTGATCCAGGAAAGCACTCAGGCATGTATATAACTCGACGATCACAGCTTCAATTGTTCATTGACATCAGTGGGAATACTGACGTAATAAAAATTCTGCACATGATTAAGCGCTTGGCTGGGCAAAGGCCTGAGCTAATTCTCTTTTGTAAGCAGATTTGGACACAAATTGACACTACATTTCTGTTTTCTTTTATTTATTATAAGATTTTAGGGTGAAGGTAATTTAATCTCCCATCAAAGACTTCGGCAAACACAAACATTAGAACAAAACATTTCAATGTAATTATAATAGAGCTTGTCAAAAACACTTAGCGTCATGTAGTTAAGACGTTACCGGGCCTAAACTCTGTTAGCTTGATGTACCTGAGAACTTCAAGGAGTGCTTGAAAATAGATGATTAGATATAAAATAGCAGCAGAAGAAAATGTTTTCTCGTCTCTGGTCAATAAACCTAAGGAATAATGTATCTAATGTGAAGAAGCAAACAGAAAACTCCAGGTACATTCAGCATAGAGAACAACTCGTTAGCTGGTGCTGGGTTTCTTGTTGGGGGTTGTTCCTTTTATTCTTTTGGTGTAGAAAATTTTTTTCACCATTCCATCAAATGTGCTATACCAAAGTTTCTACAAAGGTAAAGTTAATTAAAGTAAAACGTGCCTGGTAATGGCTGCATAATTGAGAGGTGCCATCAGCACTCTCCGCTCATTTTTATTGGCCCCTCTGAGCAAGAAGTATTTGCTTGTACTCTGATAATCATCTCCAAAATACTAATGAATGAACTCTGTTGCAATCTCATCTTTATGTTCTCTTCCTATACCAGACAATGTTTTATCTCCATATGAAAAAAAAAGAATATGTAAATACATCTGTGTGTTTATATGTATTGTCACATGCTTAATATGACTAGCTGTGCCCAAGTCATCATCCATCTGCATCTGGCAAGTGTCTTTGTACCTTCGTGTTCAAATAATCTTTCCTGTTTCAAGATCAGGTGTAAAACTAACCTGCAGCTCTGGAGGGCTCCCGGTGGCTTTATGCTAGCTGAGGATGTGCTATATATATTCTTTACCTCTATCTATGAAACTGCTGTGCTGTGTGAAATTGTTGGCGTCTGAGTGAAATGTCGATACCCGTATTTGAGCTGATTGCATGCTGCTCCCTACGTATTTCAGCGATGTCAAGGTTCTGCGGTGGAGGGAAGGGGGGAGAAGCTGGATGCGTGTGCGTTTGATTCAGTGCTTTGTAAAATGACCGTGTTCCTGTGTCCGATTGCTCCGTGCAAGGTTATGATTATCTCTGAGATGCTTGCATTTATTAAATGGGTGTGGGCTTTTGTTTAAAAAAAAAATCTGTATGACAGGCTCAATTTTTGAGACATATGGGCAATAATTCTGTACTAAACAAAAGGCTGGCATAGCTGACGTGAGTAAATGCCTATTACTAGAAAATACTAAGTGAACTGGTTGGCTTTATTTCAAAACTTAAAAGCAGTAGTGCTTTCTGTTGGAGCTGAATACGTGCGAAATAATCCACCCCCCCAGCCATTTTTCCTCTGTTTCACTGATGGCAAGAGGAGGAAGAGCTGTATTTGTCTTCATATCATTTTTGTGAAGCTTATGGTACTATTTCAATAAGATGTTTTCTGAAAGCAGCAATTGAGGCTTTCTTTTATTTTTAAAATAAGTGTATATTTAAATTGCCTTTATTCATATTATCATTTTTTATTTGTCATACTTCCAAGTAGTAAGTTGTCTTCATGCAATAGCGCAATGTCGTCTGGCTACATGAAGAGGTTGGAGCTGGTGACGTTACTGTCAGAAACACCAAGCATGTGCTTCTTTAGCTGTTTGCTCCTTTTCTCCTCTAGTCCCTCTGCCTGTTCTGGTACACTAAATTCAATATACTAAATTCAGCTTGATGAGCTGACCTGCAGCTGCTAGCAGTGGTGTTGAAAATGGTGATTTTTTAATTTTTATTTTTAATTTTTTATGTTGCATGTTGCTGGAAGGGATATTTGAGAAATACTAGCGCTTTGTGACTCAGTGTTATTTGTGACTATATATTACTTCACGGTTCTTCTAACGATTTAGTAGTATCACTTTGTCATACACCATAGGTTTTGTGAGAAGAAGACATAAAAAAAAATCTATTTCCCGATAATTTTGTAAACAGAAGTGTAGAGGAAAAAGAAAAGATATTGACAGTTTCTACCCTCTAAAATACATTATTGAGCTTTATACCCTAGGAGGTTCATGCCATGTGGTTGTAACGTTTGCTTTACTGCCCCAGGAGAGCTCTCTTTCTCCATAGTGCTATTGAACACATCGGTTCTGGTTCAGAAGGTCAGCCCCGGTTTTGTGGCATGACAAGGCGTTCAGCCCTTGCGAGCACCTTGCCTCGGTGGTGCGTGCATACAGATGAGGAACCTGGTCACTCTGGCGTCCAGCCCAGGAGGAGCTGTGGAAATTCATCCCGTGATTCCTGAGCCAAATCCACAGCTGAGGTGGGTACGGTGTTTGAAAATTGGTTTCAAGCTGCATTAACTCACTAGCAAAATTGCCTATCAATATTAAATTGAGGAAGGTATTCAGTCTTTCTACGTACAGAATGGATTGAATCCCTGAATAAAGTCACTCTGATGGTTAATTGCCTGCAGAAATAAAAAGATGTGACCTTTTCCAGCTCTCAGTATAGCTTCGCTTTTCAGGCAGTAGCTCTTGTGTCAGGCTTCTGTTGGGACAGCTTTTGCATTTTATCCCAATTAATTCCCATCCGGATTACTGGAAGTAATAAATCAAGATTTTGGAAAACCAAACAGTATTAGTCTTTTGGGGAGGAATGAATAAAGTGAGGTGGTTATCAGTGCTGCAGCTTTACAATCCAGTCTGCTATCTATCTTTTGCTCTCTGGCAGATGGAAAAATGAGCAGAGACAAGCACATTTTTCAGTGTAGCCTGGTAAGACACATTTAACCCGAATATATGAACTTGGTGGTCCAAAAGTTTTGGGAAAGGAAAGCTTCAGCTCTGCTTCAGTCTAGCAGTACCTATTAGTCGAAATATAACCAGGTCTAGAGCTCAGATCAGCGCAACTGGTTTTCATTTCATGTCACAAAAGCAATGTGCGTATTCCCCCGAGATTTTTTGATTCTTTGGAAAATGTTCTGTGCATAGTACTGTGCAGTCACTCTCGCTTTGTTACACGTGTTACGAAAAATTGCAAATAGCCACATTCAATCTGTGAAATCTTTCTGTTTCTTTCTGCTTCTTCAACAATTTTATCATTGTGTCATCTCCTAAAGATTAGTTGCTATTGACTGTCAGCAGGACACAGCTTTGGTGTTACTTGGGTGATTTTGAAAATGAGATTCTTTTTTTTAAAAACAAAACACCTTTCTAACTAAAGTCAGCACCAGATACAGATTGTACTTGCTGCTTCAATACAGAAACAGTTTGTCAGAGGACGAGGTACATCTCAGAGATGACACTTCCTGATTGTGAGTGAGAAGGACATCTTCTTTTTGAATTGGGGTATGGTTTTTTGCTGATGGAAATATTATATAGTGCTGTCAGTGGTGGGGGAAACAGTTTGTGTGAGAGAAGGAATATCCTGTAATAGCTTGAATCCCCTCGGGGTCAGTTGGAATATTTTCACAGAATCACAGAAACACTAGGT
>NW_010544359.1:0-22823 GCF_000687285.1 Phaethon lepturus | reverse complement strand
CTCCATGATCTTCCCCGGTACAGAGGTCAAGATGATAGGTAATATATCAGAGATGGTAACTGCCCTATACAAGTTCCTCCATTTGTGTTATTCCTCCATATTGCCACATTCTCATAAAGGCTGGTGGTAGAACTCAGAGGGACAGATCTGAGGCTTTTTCTGTATACTATCTTAAACTGACTAGATTTCCAGCGAAAAACTAGAAACTCACTGCAGCTACACCAGATGCAACCACAAACTTGTTACTATCATTTGTTTTATCTGTGTAAATCATTGGCATTTCTAAGGAGTTAGACACTATGGTACATAAGTGTCCTGGGTAAGGCAGACGCTTCTCTACTGTTCTGCGATTAAACACAGATGCTAATCTCAGTTCTATCTCCTGCCTTGCTAGACTGAACTCAGAACAAAAGAATGACTCGTTTAACTATGCTTTTTCCACTAAGTAGAAAGGCTCAGTTATACTTTATCATATTCAGGAACAGTAATTGACATCAGGTGCTCACCTCCATTAGCTACTTGTTTACTTACTAGGTACAAAATAACATTTTTTGTCAGTAACTTTTCCGAATGCATCCCACAACTCTTTTGCCAGTGGAGGAAATATGTATTTTTATCACACACCTCATCTCATTGACTACTTTCCTTCTTTCCCTAGTATCTTTGAGTGCTCTGCTTTTCATTTCATAAGCTGCTATACATGTTGTCCTTAGTCTTTGCGTTTTCCTTGCTTAGCCTAGCCTACAGCATACTGTGCCTGTCAAGAGCTGGCCCAGCATCTGCAGAGAATAATCGAATTGTTATGTTGATGCTATTGAAAGAACTGATTAAATTTACACCATTTACTTGTCCTGATGCTCTCATTCTAACCTTAGTCAAATGGAAATAGTTTGTATAATTTCTGTTCACACAGAAATCTTAATGTTGGGTTTTGTTCTCATTATGTTTTTTATCAGGCAGATGGAATTCTGAGCTGGTTTTGTTCTCATTAAAGTTTATTAGATGAATGGATTAATTGTGTGCCAGTGTCTGGTCTCTTATGATTTTTGCAGGAAGAATCAGCCAACATCTCTCTGAACAAGGAGGGGTAAGCTGTTGTTGGGTACTATGGTTGGTTTTTTATAACTTCATTTCTGAAGAATGTCATGGGTTTCAAAATAATGAGCATTTTTCCCCAGGCAATGTACCCCTGGCTGTCATAGTCACAATTACTCCACAAGATGGAACATGACACGACCAAGGAACTGGTGGTAGCCTGTTACACATGAAACCTGGGGAAAGAAACACTTTCTCTGGGTACATTTAAGCAAAGCTTTTCCTGTCCCTTAGATCTGAAGTGTATGTTCCCTAGAAAGGAACAAGAGTCTAACACAAAAACAATAAAAACACCAAGGTGCGCTAGTAGGCTCTGCAATTCTATTTGCCCAAAAGACTCATTTTGGATTGAGGAAATAAGTAAAACATTGTTCTTTTTTTCTTGTTCTTTTTTTTTTTCCTGATTCATGAGCTTAACTAAAAGTTTTGTTAAAGGAGAATATAAAAAGTACACTCATTGATATGCAGGTTTGAGAAAACCACCAAGAATCTCAGCCTCTTATTTTGTAAATATACACAAAAATCTAGCCACTCACCCATTTTTTCTTAATGGCATTTTAAATCAGAACTATTGTCTGCATTGACACTTCTGTCTGCAAGAAAAGGAGCAAAGGATGGAAATTGTCTTATGCTACATCTGAGTAAGCCACTCAAGATTTCTTTGATAGTGGGAGATTCATCACTCCCTAAAGCAGGTATTTAAAACAGGTCTGGTGATTCATGCTCTAGAAGTGCCTATGTTTCTTCTTGACTAGAAAGGGATAGCTGAAAGTTATAGGTGAAATGAAGCTATATATAAAGTCAGGTGAGATGGATCCTACCACAGGGTATTACTATGACCTGAGTTCATTCCAGGAAAGAATAGCAAAATTTGACATTCGCACACATTACCCATGCACACATGGAAATCTAGGAGCCAAATTTAACCTCTTGCTCCTTTACCGAGCCTAGCATATTAAAATCCTAGTTTCAGTGAGAATTGCTGGGAGTTTTATCAAACTGAAGAGAAAATGCTGAAGGCAAAAGAGGGGAAAATACATCCTTCCATTTTTATTCTGCATTTCTTCTCAAAGTAGAAATCCTAGTTGGAGTTAAGCCTTAGCACATTATTAGTTTTGGAGAAGGCAAGGCAAAGCTTATGCGTAAATTGGTGTTTATATCTAAACACTGTGAAGGAAAGCCTTTGCTTCGGACTTATATAAATTTAGGATTCAGAGTGATTAGAAAGAGCATTGCTCCCAGCAGAGCATCTCTCAAGAAAGTAGTTTTCTATACAGGCTTATGTCAGAGACATAAGCAATTTTAAAACTTTGAAATAGATGCACAAGTATCCATTTTAGGCTCCAGTGTATACCTATGACTTGTTAAATGGATCATTGCTTTCTGTGTTCTTGCCAAAATCTCTACTCCACTTGCTTCCAAGCTTCCTCATCTTACAAATACCACGTACAGCTAATTGTGGAAAGTTGTTCAGACCTTCCCACCATGTTGGTGTGTCATTGTCTTGAAGTCTACACGGCTGTAGAGTGTCTTCTTCTGTGGCATCCTGGAACATCTATAAACGTCCCTTTGTTGGCCTTGGTGTTTGGTGGACTACTCACCAGCAAAAGCAACATAACTACCCACCGAAGGAGGAACCTCAGAGCCTACCATGGGAGTCATGGCAGGTCAGATACTTCCAAAGAAGGCCCCAAACCTGGCAGCACATTGCTTAGAGAGCTGCCTTAGCCAGCAGCAAGAAATGGTGGCCACCAGGCAGCATCTGAAATCACGCAATTCCTCAGGCCTTTTTATGAGGAAGGAGCTGTGTCCGCTCAGGATCCACAGGGCAGTGCCTGGCTTCAGCCTCTGTGCCGCAGGGCTTTGGGGTCAGCTCCTCTGGCAGCCTCCAGGGACCCAAACCCTGCCCCTTGCTCGGAGGGAGCAGCTCTGGCCTCCGGCTATAGGAGAACCTGGCTGGAAATACTCACCTCCCCCACGCTGAAGCCAACGTGGCAACTGCCAGGAGCCTCGGGGCTGGCCGGAGAGGAGCTGCAAGTCGCAGCAAGGCTAGTGGGGCTAGTGCCCTCACGTGCCAAGGTGCAGTCCCACAGGCCCCAAACAAGAAATGCAGAGCAGGTTCAGTGACACGAACTGGGGTCAACCAAGAGTGTCCCAAGGCTGCACAGCTGCACCACATCAGCGCCGGCCCCGAGGTCAGGGATGCACTTGGGGCCCGAACAAGGCAGCGACAGAGAGTGCCTTTTTCATCCTTGCTTCATAGAGAAGTGCATCAACCCTGCGACCTGCTGCAAGTACCCATGTCTTTCACTGCACTTGGTCCCTTCCCAGCTGCCATTTTCACAGGCGTGCAGGGACGGAAGCAGCCCCAGCACAAGGCCATGCCCTCCACCTACACACCTTCATCTCAGAGGAGCTAGAGAGAAGGTGCTCCCTCAGGGGCACCAAGGCTTGGGTCAGTTGTCAGCACTGACAAAGGAAAACCAAAAAATGAGGACTAGTAAAAAAGCTAAAATTCTTCCTGCCCCACAGCAAGTCATGTGTGGACCATGTTCTCTTAAGGTTCCCTGGCCTCAGTGAGTTCCTTCATGATTCCATGAAATATAGAAGATGATGTAAAATAAGAATTTAATAGAGAAGCACTATCCCAGTATGATCCTAATCTCAGCAATTTAGCAGACAAAATGCATACATTGGGAAGGAGTGGTGTTATACTTCGTCTTAATTAATAGTCTCCAGGCTGCAACAGAGTAATAATTAAATGCAAAAAATCTACCTCTGTGTATTGTTAGGGTTAATATTTTATGCACGGTAGGAGTGAAGAAGGAACAGAATTATATTATTTGTCTGCCAAGTCAGACAAAATTGATCTATGCAGAATATTTTATATGTGAAGAAAGAAACACATTGCTCACTAGAGGGTAAAAATAGGACTCACGTCATTAGAACACTAGAAATAATCTAATTTGTATCATAGATCATGTCACCGTAATTACAGTATTTTTGAAAGGTACATAATATAGTCTTGTTCTCTGCCTTAGGGAATTGTGTTGTTTTACGTACTGTCACTAGTGGGCACATGTTCCATGTTACGCTCCTGTAGCTTCAAATAAAACAGACGGCTAATACTGCAATAGAGCTATTTAACAAGATTCAAAACATTTAACTGTATCTATGTAAGAAGCAGCCTGAATAGAAGAATTTATTGTGAATAGGGTGAGTCACTGCCAATATTAGCAAGTCTTAAAGTGCCTCTGTTCTCAATTAAATTACTGTGTCACCTTAAAAAAATAACCTTCTGAAGGGAAACTTTCTGAAATCTCAGCTGCCGGTACCTCCTGGCCCCTACTGTGGTTCCCATCTGCACTTTCGTGACCTCTGCTAAAGCATGCCTTGTGTCCTATATCCATCAGTTATAACAATAGCTGTCCCCATTTTATACTGTATCTGGCAACCAGAGTGAATCCTGTACAGGAGTGACTAATGCCACCATGAATTCAGTGCCTATGCCCCTCAAGGTCCTAGCCTCTGCAGTGAAGGGATTTTTCATTTACGGTACCTTGGCAGCTTTCTTCCACATGGACAGTTTGCTTTGAAAATACCATGAATAGGTGAACTCCTTTTTTCCTCACCCACCGCCCCCCCCAGACATGCTGCTAGACTTTTAGAAATGCAACTATCATACCACTTGTTTCAAAATCAGGTCCCTCACATCTACATACTTACCTCCTTATTTAACTTAGCATCTTTAATACAGTTTACACTACTTGTCCAGCAAAAGCTCAGCATTTCACCTGTCCCTTTGCACTAAATTGTGCCTGCCACGGAGCCACTAAGTCAGTGTACACTGTAGTTGAGCACAATGTTTTGCATTTGTAAAATAACCCCAGGATTGTTTCATTTGGCACTTGAGAGAGAGAAGAGGTGCACATTGCATAAGGGGAAGGAAGACTTTGACCTGCAGCTACTCTGATACTGACCTCTGTGTAGCTATCGAAGCATTACTGATGTTTGTTTCTTGTTTCTCAGCAGTAAAAGAAAATATAGTCATGTTCCATAATGAAAAATTACAACATGTATTTTGGAGGTCTGAGGACACTCTGCCTTGGAAGAGGCATGTAACTCCTGCACCTCCAGCCTGACAGCACACTTCTGCAATGGAGTTATCACAGGATGAAAGTTTGGGGAGTGCTGCAACACTCATACACTATTACAGTGCTCTCACACCTTTCAAAGTTACGCTGTGCTAACATGCAAATTACTAGCCAAATGGGATTTTCAGGAAGACATCTGTAATTACCATATACAAGGCAAAGATACCTGCACTAATTTTGGTTTTGAACCAACAAAGTATTTAATCACACATTTATTTTTGAGCATGAGACTGGAACAATGAATTTCAAGTGAAAAGATAAGGAAATACTTAACCACTTTGCTAGACCAGGGCTATGAACTGCACTATAAATTAGTGCTAATCATGCCTTTCCATGTGACAATTCAAGTAAGGGTAAAAGAACTGGTCAAGGAATGGAGTCTTAGGGAACAAAAAAACCCAACTCAATAGTGGAGAGAAGGGGTGGACAACTTGGGGGAAAATATGGACATCTCAAAACGGCTGACTGAGGTTTCCATGCAATGGTCTGACCCATTCAAAGCTGCAAGTAATTGATGACTACACCTTTCCTGCACAAAATAAATGCCCCAAGATTGGCAGGACCAAGAAGTTAAAGACAAGGCTCTAATCCAGGTATAGGATTCCCTATGGAGCCACTCACCCTCTTAAAAACATGCAACTCTAGAGTAGATCCTCAGCTGATATAAAATTATATGCTTCTGAAGCAGGATCAACTCATGCCATCCAAGAATCTGCAGGAAAGGTCAACAAAGCTGGAAAAAAGAGGTGAGGATAATAACAGAAAACCGTGTCCCAAGAGATCTTTAACATCAAAGCTCTAAGAGAAAATTCATGGATAGGTAGATGTGCAGTAACACAGTAACACAGGCAATTAAACAAACAAACAGACAAATTAAAAAAAAAAAAAGGCAGCACACTTAGAAAGTGCAGGTTGCTGAAATACTTGTGTAAAACATTACAATACACTCAGGAGATATGTTACCGAAGTTGAACAGGTAATATTAGAACTCCCACTCACCTACTGGAAAAGGGACTGAAAATCTGAAGAACTCAATTCTGATTATGGTGCTCCTACATTAGCAAAGAATTTGGTATTGTCCTTATGCACCCAAATCGCATCAGAAATACTAACAAAAGAGTCTTAGTTTTCATCTTAGCTGTTTCATTACCTGCAGTAATGAAAACCCAATTGAAAACTATAATGGAGTGTACCAGGAAGGTGGGGAAGGTGGCAAAGGAAGCATAAAATTTTGTTTATTATAGATTAGGAGCTCATACCCAAGCAGCCTGAGGGATATGGAGAAAGATGTCATGCTTATCTCCTATTTTTCTTCTGTGTCTCAAAACCCATCTATCACCTGTGATCAAGTTTCGCTCTTCTTAATGACTTAACAGCCAGAAAAAAATTTCACTCCCACGCACATAATCTGTGGTAAAAAGCCTGCATAACTTGTGTCATTGTGTTTTGGCATATAAAGAAGAAATTATATCTTATCTTTATTATGAATGCTGGATTTTGTGATATTCTGATTACATAATTCTGTAAAAGTAGATTTTCAGTATTGCTGAAAATATCCTGTAGTAGTTAACCAATTATAAATATTTAAAATCTCTCACTGACATTCTGGAACAGCCAAACCTCAGTAACTAACACTACTGATGAGGGGGATCAAATTAGTGAATAACTGAACAAATATATTAACAAAGCAAGGTAGTATATCAACAAAAGTTGTTTACTAATTTATTTGTTAAGAATAGTTTCATTTCTTATGCACTGATTTATCATTAGAGGCAAATAGAATTCTTTTTTATTACTTTGGCAAAATACTTTCACAGTGGCAAATGTCAATCTGTCAAAACTGAGACATCCTCTAGTAACAGCTGAACACCAGAAAAACATTTATGGAGAAAAAATGTACACCTCTCTAGTTCTTTGGCATCCTCCCAAAGGTTACATTGCCCTGTTTGAACCAACGTCAGGCAGAAACACTGGGTCTGTCTCCAGATAAACTGGTATTCCCATCCAGCAGAATTCCATGTCACTCAGATATTAGCTTGGGTCCCAGATGCAGTACCCACCCCATGTTTGCACAAACCTCTGCTCATGCAAGTTAGCCCAGGCAATGCTGAGTGCCATACCTCTAGTCCTTGGGGTCCCAACCTGGTGGGTTCAGAATGGCCTAGTGCTGTATAGTTGCCTGCCCAGAGACAACCAGCAGCCTGACAGCTCTCATTCAGGACTCCAGAGAGATTCAGGAAGGCCTGAGAGCACCTTCTGCATCCTCTTGCTGTAAGTATGTACGTACAGTGATGGCAGGATTCACCCATCTCCATGCTGGCCCCATGTACTGTTCCTAGGGCTGATCTGAACTGCTCCATTCACTATAAAACTAGCAGAGCAACTAATTTCCATTTTTCTAAACTAAAAATTTTAGTTTAGAATTCTTTTTCCATAGCAACTGTTTAAAATCCACATTTTTTATTAATTCCTGAAATGACAATTTCAGGAATTGCAGTACATTATATCTTACAATGATAATGGTACACCTAAGTCCTAAAACTCAAACTAAAACTTACCCTTGCAAAGAACCTGAATATTCTTAACATGCCTGTGGTCTAAACTTGCTCCCTTAGGAGTATCTCCAACTTTACCAGCTGGGCAGTGAAGGATCTATTGGAGCACATGACAGCTCCCATCTGGTATCAGGCATCTGTGTTACCTTTCAGACAGGGTAATTATTGGAAATACATCTTCCAGATGGGTTTGAATATGAAAGGAATCTAGAAGAAAACTTACTTTAATGTAAAAATTATTATTTCTGCAAAGCGGAAGTTAGTAAAATTTCACTTTACCACTTCTTCCCAAGATATGATTGCTAATCTGGCATGATAGTGAAAAGACAAAATAGACACTGTACATATGAAAATAGTAAGACAAAATCTGGTAATTAAATATAAATGTTGAGCTGCTACGATCACTGTGTAACTCTTTGTAGAGGAAGCGCACCACTGAATTTACCTGCTCTTCTAGCAGCTCTGTCTTAAACCTATGCCGATTTACAGCCAAAAAAGGGAAATTGATGGTTGAAGTCGTGCCCGTGGAAGCTGAACAGAAAGATAACGGGACGATCTCTACACAGATGGACAGGTACTTCCCACGGCTTCTCCCTCCCATGCCCCAGCACCGAGCCGTGAACAGCTTCACCCCAGGAACCACACGGCCACACCTGTGAAATGCAGAGCTGTGGGCAGCAGGAGCAGACACGGCTGTGCTGCTCTAGGCAGCGGCGGGGCCCGGCATGGCTTGGCTGGGGACTTCTCTGCTGGGTGACGGCACCGAGTCAGCAAGAGCTGCGGCACGTTGCTGCCCGGGCTCCCAGCTCACCCAGCGGTGCTCCCCAGCCCGGGAGCAGCGCTGCTGTGCAGGCAGGGCTTCGCAGCGCTCCAGCAGAGACGAACTGGCACACCGGAGCCTCACCCCCCTCTCTTCTTTATTAAACTGGGCATATGCACGGACTGTAAATACACGGATTCGCCAGGGAAATTACTCTCTGTGTCACTAACTTTTCTACAGCCTCTCCTTCCAGAGGCCTGAGAAGACTGGTACTGAGCAAACAGGCAAAAATAATTAACCTCCCTGCCCTTCCAATTGATCAGCCTTGACCATCCTCCCTTTTTTCTAGGTAGGAGGAATAGGTTTGTGAAATGGCTTTTCTATAGTTTACCACTGGTCACTGCATGGGAAATTATGAGATCTACTGATGCAGAAAGAGTTTATAATTAACTATCGGAGATGTTCAAAAAGCTGAGCTAAAGGTTCAGAGTCGAGATCTCAGCCCTTATCACATATCCAGGGAAAATGACCAGTTCAGTGACAGAGCCCAGCCTCCCACTGGCAACAGTCTACTCTAGAATGATTTAACCCTTAGCAATTAAAGTATTTGGCATGTGGAAATTCTGTTGCAATGCTCCAATGAAACAGTTTGAACAAATGCAGGTTTGCCCTTCTCGTCACCCAGCCGCAAAGCTTTATAGACATTCACAGGTGAGGTGTGATACAGCTCCCAGAACAGCCATCTGCCTCTAAGCACCTTTTAACATTATCTGTTAACATTAACTGCTTCCAAACTTGTGTTACAAATAGTCCTCTCAAGATAACACAACTCCCTCTGTATGCAAAAAAAGACATGGGTATCTTTGTTCCAAACCTTCTGTAGCTTTTGACCAATGAATTGTGGAAATGGTCGTGAAGTATTCTACAATAACTGTTTCATATGAAAGTCAAATTGAGTGTTTCATATGAAAGTCAATTCTCTTTCACTGACAGTTCTGTGCTATGCCCTGTGCTATGATCTGCTGTATCTCTATTTTTCCTCATAATTATAAAATCAACAAGAACAGTAACTCCATTGTTCCAGTGCTGACACAGGAGTTCTTGTAACTCTTCCACCCCCAGTTTTTAGCCAGAGGAAAAGCAGAAGAGATCAGAGGTCATACCGACTGCTGTGATGCCAGTGGGGTTTTGCTCAGTGATGTCACACATCTTACAGACAATGACGGCGCTGAGGGTTTTTTGGAGGGGGAGAGGGGGGCTGCTGAAGTGAAGGGGGAAGTGGAGCCTCACTGGGGTTTATGGGTGGCACTGCTTTCTGGAAGCAGAAGGGGTGAACACAGCAAGTGAGAGGTTTAGTCATCACCAGATGACAAAGGAGATTGTTTTCCTGCAGATGTATCAGGGGTACCATCTGCAGATCTGAGGGAGGTGGTCTTGGAGAAAGAGACGAGGAGAGTGTTGATCTGGAGGATTTGGCATCTAGGCTGTGCGGTTGCATGTCAACCAAGGCAGGGACAAAGGGACCCATTTCCCAAACTATCCCAATGAAAACAGGATGAGTGGCCTGCCTAACTAGATCCCAGAGACTGTGGGGGCCAGAGTAACCCCACCGGTTACCCCTGCTGGTTCCATCGACAGTGATTGTTTTTACTCTGCTATTGGCTGGCCTGGGTATCTTAATTACCATTTGCCTCTGACTCACTGAGTTTTGAAGCCTACATTCAGCCTGCACCCAATTGCTCTGTGTCTGAGGTGCCTGGGGTTTTACTTCAAAAGTGGCCGACCTTGAAGATGACAGGCTCTTGTTCCCTTAAAATTCAGAACAGATCTGCCTGAGGTGGAAACCCAAGTTCACTGTTCCTCATCTTTACAATTAAGACTGATCCAAATGACTAACATTTTTCAGACTGTGTTTATTGGTCTCTCTTAAACATTTTTCTCTTGAGTACCCTGTACCTAGTTTCCTTTCTTCCAGTTTCTCTTTCTGCATACTTGTTTTTGTCTGCTCTCTCTAGCATGGTGCACCTGCTAAGTCACTTATGTTGCCACCCAGCTGAACCTGAACATATGATATACAAGATAAGATGGAGTTCAGCATTATTACTCTTAAATAATCTGCTGTATAGGTAATTATCTAGCTATAAACAATTACTCCAGAGCTGTTTGACAGATGTAGCACAACTAGTAGTTCAGTGATAGATCATAGTCACTGGGGACCTATGCAAAAAAATGCATCAGGAAGAAATCATTAAACTTGTATACTTTACTAGGGCCTACATATTGTACTTCTGTGTGAAAGGAGAATTTAATTGGCGAGCCAATTAAAACCCAAGAAACACTAAGATGCATTAAGCTAATGCTAAGTAATATGGAAATCTAGCGGTTCTTCAGCAGACATGTGGGTTCCACAGCTGGAACTCAGCAGAACTTCAGAAAACAAACAAATGCACAATATACAAACAAAAATCTCTAGTGGGAACTGGAGGAATTCAGCTACCTAGCTAGCGTTCCTATTGCTAGGGTTGAGCACGACTAAGGCAAAGTCTCTTGCAGACTGCTGAACGAGGCAGACAAACTCCCTAGAGAAGAGTGACAATAATGGTGACATTCCTCTTTTCACTGTGGTCAAGCCCAAAGGCATATTACTGAGATGAAGTAGGATCAAGCCTGAGGGTAGGAAAGTAAAATGTGCTACATTTCTCTGAAAAGATTATTGCTTCTTTTAAAAAGGAGTAACATTTCCATAACATCTTTCCTTGGGAACAAACACAAGTAGCCTGGATGAAGAGGCTGACAATATCCATCAGATACCTGGGAATAGCACCAGGATTCACTACTGACCCATTCTCTGTCACACATAGGTGCTAGGCGCAGAGGAAAGCCTTTTGACATGTGATAATACTCTAAGATGGTTATGTTATCTGTGATGAACAAGGCACTTCAACTATACCTCTCTGACTTTTATATAAGAAAAAATACTTCTTCCCCCGACCCCTTCTCCCCACTTGGAACAAGGAGAAAAATTATTCTTTTCTGGATTTGATCCTTGCTGAATTAGAATTAATTATTACAACACTGAATTTGTTTCTTTGTTTGGGGTTTTTTGTTTGTTTTATGTACAAACAAAAAAGGAAGGGAAATTTTCCCCAAGTAGTCTACAACCACAATTCCTCTGTAAACAAACAAGTTTTATATTCCAAAACTAGTTACAGATTTTAAATACCCTATCAATTGTATTTTATATACATACTTACTCAACTATATATGTGCATATGTATTATGTACATAAAGAAAGGCACAAATAGTGCAAGGTGTACACAATAGACCACTGCAGTTTGAAATGTATAGCAACAGGCAAGGAAAGCTCCAGCCTTTCTAAAAAAGATGAAAATGATTGATTTGTGCTGACTCACTTAAAAATCATGTTAGTAGAAACTAACCAGACCAAAAAGCACATACACGGCATAACAGTGGTACCCAGAGACGGAACAAAGAAATGCAGCCTGTTATTTTACATCATTTATAAAATATTTTTCTTAGACAACTAATATTTTCATTACCAAAAGTAACCTTTTCATTAGCTCATGTAAAATTCATACCCTGTATTTTCTGTCTTTCATTAACATTATTTAGAGTTATCTGCAAATACAGTAATCAATGTTTTTAAAAGCCCGATGCTGAAAAATAAATTTAACCTGCACTTTCCAGTTTACATACTGCATGGGTGATTCTCTCTTTATCTGCTTTTTAATTACGTTGATAAAATGTAATGGCCAATTGCAATCCTGCAATTTGGGGAAATGTTGCACTATCTTTCTTTAGACACCTTAGTATTCATTGCTTATTTACCTCTTAGTCTAGTTACTGAAAAGATAGTTCTCCTTCCAATAATTACTGGTAGGTCAACAAAATTATAAAAGTCCATTTTTCCTCTAGTTACGGGTGTTGTGGTTTAACCCCAGCCAGCAACTCAGCATCACGCAGCCACTCGCTCACTCCCCCAAGGCAGGATGGGGGAGAGAATCAGAAGGGTAAAAGTGAGAAAACTCATGGGTTGAGATAAAGACAGTTTAACAGGCAAAGCAAAAGCTGCACACTCAAGCAAAGCAAAACAAGGAATTCATTCACCACTCCCCATGGGCAGGCAGGTGTTCAGCCATCTCCAGGAAAGCAGGGCTCCACCACATGTAGTGGTTACTTGGGAAGACAGATGCCATCACTCCGAACGTCCGCCACTTCCTTCTTCTTCCCTTAGCTTTACATGCTGCGCCTGACATCACATAGTATGGAATATCCCTTTGGTCAGTTGGGGTCATGTGTCCTGTCTGTGTCCCCTCCCAAATTCTTATTCACCCACAGCCTCCTCGCTGGTGGGGTGGCCTAAGAAGCAGAAAAGGCCTTGACGCTGTGTAAGCACTGCTCAGCAGTGA
Source organism: Phaethon lepturus (assembly GCF_000687285.1). Classification (NCBI taxonomy): domain Eukaryota; kingdom Metazoa; phylum Chordata; class Aves; order Phaethontiformes; family Phaethontidae; genus Phaethon; species Phaethon lepturus. Next base: position 9,829 of record NW_010544359.1, on the reverse strand, counting down.
CGAAAACACCTCTGTATTATCAACACTGTTTTCAGCAGAAATCCAAAACAACGCCCCATACTAGCTACTACGTAGAAAATTAACTCTGTCCCAGCCAAAATCAGAACAATAGGTTAGACTTGTATAGGGAAAAAACCTAAATCCTTTAATTGTACAATAGCAGTGGAACACTCAACACCTTTTGCAGCAAGCTCTGTACGGACATAGCAAGCCAGTTTGCTATTTGAATATGAGTTGAGAAACAAGTTGTTATAATAACTGAAAAGATGGGGAAAGGTGGTAACGAAGAGTTAACTGCATTCAGCACCTTATTCAATACCAAAAAAAACAAACACCAATAAAAGAGAGTAACTGTCTAGCTCTGAGAATACCAAATACAGCCAGCTGAGCACCAGCCACAGAAGTTGTTTTTTACCATTTCTAGCTACTCATTTTAATTTGTTATAAAAAAGGCTCACTTCAAGAGAAGAATTTTCCACTTCTTCATATCACTCCTACAGGTACATGACAGTTTCTCAGCTTCTCTCGGATACTTAAAGGACCATTATCACAGTCAATTATCACAGTCAATGGCAATGAATGAAGGCTGAGGCTTAAACAAAAATTATTTATAGGGGAAGATTATTTTAAGAGTATTGTAAGTCAAATTTCCTTGGACAGGAGAAGAAACTGAAGATTAATTGCAAAAAACACCCCAAAAATCTAAGCATTACACACATAGGGGTTTTGACACAACAGAATGACACTTTAGTGGGACAGGAAAAATTCCAAACATAAGGTGGAGGTGAAAGAACATCATTCCTCGAACACATCACACCACTTAAAAATAAGGAAAGGGTTCTGCCCCCAGCTTGGCACACTATGTAGCCATTACCTGCAGTAAATAAAATAGGGCAGATGATCTGGAGCAGGCAATTTGGCTTACTTACTGGGACTATTTCTGTGGGTAAATATGTAACATTTATGTTTGTTGCATTCATTATGTATTAGCACATGGTCTTTGACTTATTATGAAGAATCCAATGTCTCAATAATAAAATACACATTCAAGATATCTTTGCTATTGGTGTTCTTTTCCTTTCTTTCTTCGCTAGCCTTCTTAAAATTCAGGTTAAGTTCTTGTCTTGCAGTAGTAGATTTTTAGAAATAAAACACTTGTCCCAAGAAGGAGCATGGAAAAGACATGAATTCTTTATATTGTGCAGCATTTGGGCTATGACTGTTCATCTCCTTCCTGGATCCAACTAGAGCGGTGAAGGATTTTTCTACTTCCAGCTGTTTGTTACTGGCCCTCTGTCAGAATCACTATCCCACAGCCGGGTGTGAGCAGAGAGTAACTGTGCAAACAGCAGCCAATATCCCCATCTAAAGCTATTACCTCGAGCCTGTGAATTGTTTTGCTGAGTACTTCCTCAACCGCTTCAGGCAGAATCCAGTCGATCACTTTAAAAGGGAAAGCCCATCAGTGAATGCTTACATGACCACAGAGGTGAAAGGCAACCTCTTTTCCTTCTGAGTGGAAGGCCATAGCAAGCAGCTGGAGGCAAGATCGCCTTAAATCACCACAGAAGCTTGCTAAACAAACACCTATCAACTAGACATCTGGAAACTGTGTAGTAACTGGGCAGTAGCCATCTGTGAAGTTTCCATGGTGGAAAGCAAATTAGCAGGTTTCACACACGGGAGAGGTGAGCCACTAGAGCTCAGTGGAGAAACAGCTCTGTAGACACACACCAAATGAGATGGGATTAAGGGTCTGTCCTCATGCATCCTGGTGAAGATACTGCTAAACAAGCTCACCTGTTTATGGGAGCAAGTCTAGCTATGGCAACATAATCTGATTATGCTAAGAATATCCTAGCACAGAATGTAGATCTTACCTTAGTTCCCATCTCCAGTGCAATGCTACTTTGAGCTGCAATTTCAGTATTGCCTGGACTGTATTCTGCACAGTGTTTCTGTATCTTGGGAAATAATGCCTTTCTTGGAGCAAAGAAAAATGCATTGTAAATAAAGCCTGCTTACCAAAGGCATGCATTGCAATAGTACTCTTCAGACATTAGAACCTACTGGATGGTATTTGGCCATTTCAGTGTTGTTCTGCAAAATTGTTCCTGAGGGTTGCCCCAGTAAAGCTGTTTAAAGGACCACGCCAAGGTCACTTTTCAGGACATCTGGACATGCCTGAAACACTCCATGAATAGCTACGCTTTATGTCATGTCTACTCCTGTGTGCAATATCTATCCTAAAGCACCTGGAACATAGCTGTTATGGCCTTTTGGCATGTACCACCCATGCCAAGGCTTGCTAATGGCTGCTTTAGGACTCAGTATCTCAGCAGTAATATGGATGGATACTATTCCTATCATACTTGCAAACTGGTAGAATCATAAGCATCCTTCAGATGTGGGGTGACCAACAGCAGGCTTCTAATTTCTGGATGTGAAAAGACATTTTTCATAGTCTCACATCAGGAGCTAGAACAAGCCATCAATAAAGACAAACTCATTTCCAAGACATAGCCTGCTTCAAGAGTGGGTGGAAGCTCAAGAAGGTGGCCACATACTGTCCCTACAGATCTGTAGGACTGTAGTTCAGTGAGAGAAATTCCTCTAAAGAAATTTGGCATCAGTGTTCTGGAGCTGGTTTAACTACCTGCATCCCCAACATAACTGCTGCATTTCAGAGATAGAGCATACCTAATTGTGCCGATGCCACAAAAATTCCCATCAAAATACAACTTTTCATTTTAGAGGTCCCACAATGTTACCTTTAACGATTCATCCCCAAATCAGCAACAAGGCATCCATAGGATCACATCGTATTTGCTTAAATAACTCAAAACTCCATTAAGATTCAGAATAACGCCAATCCGGAGCATTCCAGTGGTTTTACTTGACAGTGGATACCTCCCCCAGTCTGCCTGTTCCAGGAAAAGCTAGTCTGCTGGCCCTTCGTCACAGCAGTACAGTCAGTAGCGTGGATGGATAGTTGCACCTTGCTGCTTGATGGAGGAGTCCCACAGCACAGACAATTTTGAACCATGCCTAGAAAGTGCAATTATCAGAGGCAAACTGTACACCAATATGTTGCTGCCACTAGATGGCAAAAAGCACACATGGAAAGCAGCAACACATTTCTGAAAGGACAACTCTTCACTCTCGGGAGTCCGTTCCTTCCTCTGCTGGCACAGGCAGGAAGGCAAGGGAGCAAAAAAGCCCTGTCCAAGCATGCACTGTGCCTTTGGAAAAGCTACATTGGGTCTCAATGCTGCCTAATTATCCATCTCCCCCTGCACTGTGTTGTAAAGCTAGCTACTAAAAAAAAAAAAAAAAATTTAAAAAGACTGCAGCTGGACCCCCCACAAGGGGGCATGGGGAAGCTTTGAGGACAAGGTTCAATGGAGTTCAAGGGTCTGGCTGCAAGAGACTGAAGCACAAAAGAAGGGGGCGGGGGGAATCCTTAGCCATTCAGAAGGATTTACTCTGCAAGACTCCTTGTTGTCTTGTGGAGTGATTATGAGACACACCATGAGATGTGGACAGAGACTTAACTAACACAAAATCACCTCACCCACCCTAGGCCTGGGGCCAGAGTGCACTAGAGGGGTCACCTGGGACAACACTGGCATCAAACAGTAACTACTGCAGTGATGGTGTTGTAAGATTTCCGAAAAATACTGGGGAGCAAATTCCCCAACCTATCTCCCCCATCTATATGGCACCATCTTCTCTGAACACTAGGCTGGGCAGTGATTCCTACTGCCATTGCATCTCTGAACAGAAAATGAGCTGTCCTTGGGGGCTGAATGACCGCAAGGCTCGCAAGTGACATGGCAGTGTGGACTTGTGCTATACATCCCAGCAGGTGTGCTACAAAGGACCGTGTTATTGGTAAGCTTAATTTCATCTGGCACAGTGCTACAAACAGAGCGTATTTGTCCTTTTTTTGCACCTACTAACTTTCTTCACAATAAAATACCCTTTCCATACTTCTTGCGTTTAACAGCCTTTGCAACACCTTGCAAAGCACAATGAAACAAGAAAAAGCAGATTGAAGGGGCCCCGACTATCAGCTGCACTAGGGCCATGCTAGGGCAATTACAGGCACGTCAAAGGAAAGACAGCTTACATGAATCTAGTTGCTGATTAATACAGTTTTGTCTTCCACAGCACACAAGGGCTAAATTGCACTTTCCTTGTGCTGACACCTGTACCAATACAAAAGCTCAGTCCTCAGCTTCCCACTGTGTGGCTGAGAAGGAATTACTGGCACAGGAGCTGCTGGAGGTAGCAGCCCCTTATAGCATCCCTTCACAAACACCAGCTGAATCATAATCCTTTACTCTCAGTTAGGGAGCTGTTCTACTCTTTCGCTATTTTCTCCACTCATAGCTGTACTCATCCACTTACAGTTAGACTCATTCAGCACGATGTAGATTCACATGCTGTTGCATTCTCATACTTTGGTGCCTTCTGTGTCCCACTGTGCATTTGAACACCTGGGAGTAGAGAGGGTTGGTCACGTTCCAGGTCTGGCCAGGTAGCATTAGCAGCAGTCAACTACCAAGGTCCACCTAAGCAGTCTCCATCTCTTCAAACAAAAGGAGATACATAAGCATTACAACTTTGACACATGCACTGAAGCACACATTGAAAGAAGCATGTGAAAACAACACAGTGTCTTCTTCCCTTCTTCATGGGGAATATTTTCAATTAAAGAAAACATTCTTAATGAGAGAAGAACGATCAGGAAGGCAAGAGAGAAGATGAGAGAGACACTCTCCTCCCTCACGGCACAGGGGACTGGGAAAGCAACAAGCTGTCCTGGCTCTGCCCCGCGACCTCATTCTCTGCAGATATGCCAGTTTCTCAAGGAAGAGATACTGCCAAGGGAAACCTGGACAGTATCAAAAGTGATTACAGAGCTCTGGGAGCTCTAGTCAAGGGCATGAGGGCCCAGGTGTTGTTCTCCTCAATCCTGCTGAGGACAAGTCAATAACTGGCTGTGGAACCAGTATGGGCAACAGTGTTTTGGGTTCTGTGACTGTAGGACCCTGTTTGCAGATCAGCATCTGCTTGAGAGAGATTAGCTACACCTCACAAAGCAGGGCAAAGCTATTTTCACCAGTAAGATGGCCGACCTCATAAAGAAGGTTTTAAACTAAGAATGATGAGGGAGGGAGAGTGTAAATAGCAGTCCTGTGGGGGAGGGATGGACAGGATCACTAAGCAAAGGGCATGGGGTGATGTGACAGGAAGAGACTACAAAATTAATAAAATGGGGCTTAAGCAAGGACACCTCCAAGCACTGGCATGTACGCAAGGAAGCACCTATAAGGCACTTACGTTATGGAGAAACACCCTAAACCCTCTCAGGTACTCAACATGCTGCAGTGCCTCTCTGAATTGCCTGCATGCTACTGCACACAGTCTGGGGGGAATAAACATGATGAGTTAGAGAAATGTGTGCCGTTTCAGGGATATGATCTTGTTGGGATCACAGAGACACAGTGGTATGGCTCCCATGACTGGAGTGTTGCAATGAAGGGATGAAGGTTCTTTAGGAAGGACAGGATAAGTAAGCAAGGAGGGGAAGCTGCCCCTCACAAAGAGAAGAGCTGGAGTGCATGGCCCTTCATAAAGAGAAGAGCTGGAGTGCAAGGAGTGAGCAGCTGGAGTGCATGGCACTCTGCCTGGGGATGGATGAGGAGCCAACTGAGACTTTATGGATTAGGATTAAAGAGAGGACTGGTAAAGGTGACATTATAATGGCTGCCTACTATAGGCCACCTGACCAGGAAGAACAAGCGAGTCACGCTCTCTACAGGCAGATAGGAGCAGCCTCATGTTCGCAAGCCCTGGTCCTCAGGGGAGACTTCAACCACCCCGATATCTGTTGGAGGGACAACACAGCAAGACATAAGCAATCCAGGAGGTTCCTGGAGTGCACTAATGATAACTTCCTCCTCAAAGTGACAGAGCAGCCAACAAGGAGAGGTGCTCTGCTGGACCTCATACTCACTAACAACAAGGGGCTCGTCGAGGTTGTGAAAATCAAAGGCAGCTTTCCCTGCACTGACCATGAGATAGAGGACTTCAGGATCTTGAGGGTACAGAGGAGACCAAAAAGCAAGCTCACAATTGTGGACTTCAGGAGAGCATACTTCGGCCTCTTCAAAGATCTACCTCAAAGAGTTCCATGGGATAAAGACCTGGAGGGAAGAGGGGCCCAGGAAAGCTGGTTAATATTCAACGATCACTTCCACCAAGTTCAAGAGAGTTCCATCCCAACAAGCTGGAAGTCAGGCAAAAATGCCAGGAGGCTTGCTTGGATGGCTTGGACAAGCTCCTTGTTCAAACACAAAAAGGAAGCATCCAGAGGGTGGGAGGCAGGATGGGTAACCTGGGAGGAATACAGAAACATTGTCTGAGCATCCAGGAATTAAGTTAGGAAAGTTAAAGCCCAAATGGAATTGAACCAGGCCTGAAATGTGAAAGACAATAAGAACAACTTCTTTAGGCCCGTAGATGACAAAAGGAAGACCAAGGAAAATGTGGGCCCATTGCTCAACAAGATGGGGGACCTCGTTACACAGGTCATGGAAAAGACAGAAGTACTGAATGCCGCCTTTGCCTCCATCTTCACAAGCAAAGCCAGCCTTCAGTAATCCAAGGTCACAGAGACCAGGAGAAAATCTGGAGCAAGGAAGATGTACTCTTGGTGGAAGAGGATCAGGTCAGAGAATACTTAAGCAAACTGGACATACATAAGGCAATGGGCCCTGTCAAGATGCACTCAGGAGTGCAGAGGAAGGTGGCTGATGTCATTGTGAAGCCACTCTCGATAACCGTTGATCAATCATGGCGATTGGTAAAAGTACCCAAAGAATGGAGGAAAGAAAAGTTCACTTCTGTCTTCAAGAAGGGCAAGAAGAAGGACCCAGGGAACTACAAGCCAATCAGCCTCATCTCCATCCCTGGGAATGTGATGGAGCAGCTAATCCTGGAAACCATTTCCAGGCACATGACAGACAACAAAATCATCAGGAGTAGCCAGAATGGCTTCAACAAGGGGACGACACATTTGACCAACTTGATAAACTTCTACAATGAAAAGACTGGCCTCATAGACAAGGGAAGAGCAGTGGATGTTGTCTACCTGGACTTCAGTAAGGCCTTTGACACTGTCATGAATAAGATCCCCATAGACAAGGCGTTCATGTGTACACAGGCTGGATGAGCAGACAGCAAGGTGGACTGAAAACTGGCTGAACAGCCAGACCCAGAGACTGTTGATCAGTGGTACAATGTCTAGCCAGAAGCCAGTGACTAGCAGTGTACCCCAGGGGTCAATACTGGGTCCAGTCCTGTTCAAAGTCTTCATTAATGATCTGGATGACGGGACAGAGTGTATCATCAAGTTTGCTGATGACACAGAACTGGGAGGAATGGCTGATACAGCAGAGGGTTGTGCTGCTATCCAGAGGGTCCTCGAGAACCTAGAGAAGTGGGCTGACTGGAACATCACGCAGTTCAACAAGGGACAGTGGAATGTCCTGCACCTGAGAAGGAACAAGCCCAGGCACCAGAAACTGGTGAGGGCTACCCACCTGGAAAGCAGCTTTGCATAAAAGGATCTAGGTGTCCTGCTGGACACCAAGTTGACTATGAACCAGCAATGAGTCCTTGCAGCAAAGATGGAATATGGTATTCTGGGCTGTCATAGAGAAAGTATTGCCAGCAAGTCAACACCAGTGATACTTCCACTCTACTCAGCTCTGGTGAGGAAAGTATTGTATCCAGTTCTGGGCTCCTTAGTACAAGACAGACACAGACATAGTGGAAAAAGTCCAACAAAGGACCACTAAGTTGATTAAGGGACTAGAGGATGAAGTCCTCACATGAGGAAAACTGAGAAAGCTGGGACTGTTGAGCATGGAGAAAGCTCAGGGGGGATCTCATCAATGTATATAAATACCTGAAGGGAGGGTCCAAAGCTCTTTTCAGTGGTGTGTGGTGACAGAACAAGAGGGCACAATCTGAAACACAGGAGGCTCCCACTGAACATCAGGAAACATTTTTACTGTGACGGTGACAGAGCACTGGCACAGGTTGCCTGGGAAGATTGTGGAGTCTCCATGCTTGGAGATATTCAAAGGCCAGCTGGACAGAGTCCTGCCTGGACAACCGGCCCTAGGGGAACCTGCTCAAGCAGACAACTTGGACCAGGTGACCTTAGCCATTCTGTGACTGTGCAGGCAGTAGCCACCAGCACAGCGAGATGGGGCCCTTCATTTTCACCACACTGCAGGAAGTTCAGGCCACCTTTTTGTTGGAGGAACACACATCGTCCTGAAGCTCTGGCAGGGCAGGTTTGGGACATTCAGTGGGCATCTAGAAGAGAGCTCCCATGGCCCTTGACTGCCCAAACTAGGCTCTGACCCCACCTCTAGCCCCATTTCAGGGATGTATGTCCTGAGGCATCCTGGCCATATGCTGAGGGAAAAAACAGGACCGGGTGAGGGAAGATCTGCTCCAGCATCTGCTGGAGCCTTCAGCCAGGCAGGAGAAGTCCGGGTCCCTGCCCCAGGACAACCTGCCACGGGGGCAGAGCCCCCTCCCGCGGGGACCCCTGGGACCCCTCACAGGCCCTATGCCACACTCCTGGCCGCTCACGCCCTCCCGCCAGGCCTCTGCAGACAGGCACCCGCCCCCGCATGGGGCGCACGGCGGCATTATCCCGCCTTCTATGACGCCACCGAGCTATGACGCCCACTTGTGACGCCACCGAGCGTGCGCGCCGCCGTTGCGCAGGCATGGGGCTGGCGCGCCCTCTGCTGGCGGGCGGGGGCGGGAGCAGGGCCCTGGGTGCGGCCGCCGCCGCTATGGCAGCAGAAGTACCTCCGGGGCATGGCGCGTCCATGAGACAATCTTGCTCCTCAACTTCAGAGCACAAGCTCTTGTTCAGGCTCTGGTGTAGTATTGCAGCAATATCCTTTCTCTCCCCTTCTTCCTCCACTGGTGATAAACACATCCGGCCCTTTGGGGAGCTCCTCGCAAGCTGTGTCTCATGTAGTCTATTATTAGATCAAATGACAGGGGTTTGCAATGAAACAATTGGAAAATATTATAAAAGGTTAACAGTCTGAAAACTTCTGGTAGACTCTGAATATAAGTTACAATGCAACCGAAAGAGATATTTAACATAAGTAGTCGCAAATAGCTTTTTATTTACCTTTAGAAACTCAGTGTTAACAAACAGAATCACAAAATTGTTAAGGTTGGAAAAGACCTTTAAGATCATCAAGTCCAACCGTTAACCCAACATCACCATGCCCCCTAAACCATGTCCCGAAGTGCCACATCCACATGTTTTTTGAACACTTCCACTGATGCTGACTCCACCACCTCCCTGGGCAGCCTGTTCCAATGCTTGACCACTCTCTCCGTAAAGAAATTTTTTCCTAATATCTAGTCTAAACCTCCCCTGGTGCAACTTGAGGCTGTTTCCTCTCATCCTATCGCTAGTTACTTGGGAGAAGAGACCAACCCCCACCTCACCACAACTCCCTTTCAGGTAGTTGTAGAGAGCGACAAGATCTCCCCTCAGCCTCCTCTTCTCCAAACTGTACAACCCAGTTCCCTCAGCTGCTCCTAGTAAGACTTGTATCCAGACCCCTCACCAGCTTTGTTGCCCTTCTTTGGACATGCTCCAGCATCTCCATGTCCTTCGTGTAATGAGGGGCCCAACATGGAACACAGTATTCGAGATGATACATCCTCACCAGTGCCTCTGTACAGGGGTACAATCACCTCCCTAGTCCTG
>NW_010544358.1:0-23607 GCF_000687285.1 Phaethon lepturus | reverse complement strand
GAAAGGGCTTTGCAAAGGGCATGGGGAGGAGGCAGCAGGAAGGGACAGGCTCTTCCACCCTTTCACTTCTGTGTCTCTGGGTTTTTTTACACAATATTTGTAGCAGGAGAGCAGAAAGCTGTCTGTCTTACAGGTGGCCTGCATGACCTGCTGGAGCCCGGTCGTTTGTGCTCCATCAGCACTGAGGGGCTTGCAGACCATTTCACAAGAGTGGATAGAATCATAAAATGATTTGGATTCAAAAGATCATCTAGTCCAACCCACCTGCCATGGGCAGGGACCCCTTCTACTAGACTGGGTTTCTCAAAGCCCTGTCCAACCTGACCTTAAACACTTCCAATGATGGGGCATTGACAGCTTCTCTGGGCAACCCGTTGCATTGTCTCACCATCCTCATCACAAAAAATTCCTTCGTTATATCCAATCTAAATCTACCTTTTTTCAGCTTAAAACTGTTGTCCCTTGTCCAGTCACTACAGGCCCTGGTAAAAGGCCAGCTCTAATAAAAGACATGAAAAAGACTCAGCTGACCATCAGCATCCTTACGTGCATGGAGCCACTGGAGTCATCTGTCATTTTTGTATGAGTGTTTTTACACATGAAAAAGATGTTTCTCCCAACTTATTTACACATCTTAGAATTCTAGGTTTTAAAAAAATGTTGCACTTCATGGGGATTATTTTTACCTACCTTGATTGTTGTACTGCTCGCAATAACCTGAAATGATAGAAAAGCAACATCTAAATTTTGGTTGAACTCTGTGCAAACTCACTAAAAAAGTCACCTCTAAGCTCACCTGTGCTGTTTCAGGGTACCTGGTCCCAACAATGGGACCTACCTGACCATGGAGCCCCAGCTGTGCCCACAGCCCTGGGGTCACCAGTCATGGCTCTGGTGTAAGCCACCATCCCTCCTTCATTTCAAGGTCATGAAAAGAAGACTGACATGCCAGCCTTGACTGCATTCTTCTTAGCAGCCTGGGAAATGCAATGGTGAGAACATTATCTAAAGGTAGTGACCATTTATTGCCACAACAACATCTTTTTATGAGCACCCATAGCAGGCTAGGGAAAGGTGTGACATCTGTGGGAGAGGGTATTTCACTTCCAGTTTTCAAACACCATGAAATGCCATCCCCCAGGCACACCGGTGAAGTGTTTTGTTGTCTTGACGTTTCATATCAGAAGTTGGACAAACAACTGACATCAGTCCATTTAAAGCACTTAAAGAGCTGAAAGTAATAGCCATTAAAACCCTTGCTGAATTGTACTTAAATGCAAAGGACCTTGACATTTTGTGAATTTAATTTAATACCATTGTACAGAGAAGCAATTACAGTTACATCATTATGTGTAATAACCATGACTGGAGTCTCACTCTAACCAAGCGTGAAAGGATATTATTTGGAAATCCTTGCCTATTGTCAGAGTCTTTTAACGTTGCCTTCTCTCCCCCATTCTCGCACCCCCACAACAAAATCTTTGAGCTTTTCTCTCCTCTATGCTCTGCAGAGCACCGCAGACGGTAAAGCCCAGAAGAGAAGACTTCAAAGCATGGCTGCGTTGGTATAGCAGAGAAGCAAGGAAGAAAGGAACATTTAGGAAAGGACACGAGCGTTTCTTGCCTATAGATCTTGTATGATCTAGAGAATTTTATCCTGAATCAGAGGCTGCGTTGGTATAGCAGAGAAGCAAGGAAGAAAGGAACATTTAGGAAAGGACACGAGCGTTTCTTGCCTGTATGATCTAGAGAATTTTATCCCGAATCAGAGCCTCGGGGAACAAGTCAGTAAGATGTGTGATCCCAGTGGAGAGCCCCTGGAGAGAAGGGCTTCGGTAAGGGATGCCGTGACAAAAGAGCCCAGAGGAGTGGCTGGGGGAAGAGCAGGGTTGAGCACCGTGCCGTGGTCCCTGCCAGCCCCATGACCATCACCACCAGATCTTGCCCCAGCCCTCCCAACCCCAAAGATGGCCTCGGGAGCATGAGGCAGTCAGAAAATTAGCAGAAAATAGCTCTCCTGTGCCACCCCTGCTTCAGGCAGCTTCCTAGACTTCCTTACCTAAATAAGCACCCATCAAAAAAGCACAGTTTGGGTGGGGTCTGCTCCATGCCTGCATCAAGAGCACAGGATCAGGGAAGAAGGTTCCTAAAATGCACCTACCGCAGCCAAAATCCCCGCTTGGTACTCCCCAGCACAGCGATGTCTCAGCTGCTCCTCAAGGGACTTCTCGGAGATCATTTCCCTTCACCTTCATTTCAGTTCACAAAGTTTCACCACCAAAAGGCACTGAGTTTCCCAGGAAAACCTTCCTGTGGCAGCGGGGTGAGCTGTGGGACAACAGGGTCACCTAAGTGGCTTTGTTACTGCTGGTTTGGTCTAATTAAATGCAGATTTATATAAAACAGTGAGCTAATTAAAAATAAGATACAAGGTATTAGATTATTAAAAGTTTGTAATGTTCATACAGCTTCACCTTTAGCAGCAGTGCTCCCCTCCTCCCTCTGCCAGAGTTTATTGCATGGGCAACTGGAGGAGGATGCATGTGATTTTCTTAATATATATCTATATATGTAAATAAGCATATAGGTAAATGTATAGTTTCTCCTGGCTTGGTTCGCAGTGCATTTGTGCGTACCAGCTTACCAAAGCTGCCAGTATCAGCATTTCTTGCTAGTTTGCTAGGTGACATACTTTTCCTGTCCTGTTCACTTGGCTGTGGGATTACGAGTAACTGGAACAAGGCAATTTGGCTTTTCTGACCTGTTAATACCCACCTCCAGTCTGCAACAACATGTGAAAAATGGCCAATGGTAATTACAGCTCCCAAATATTCTGAATTTGAGTCAAAGATGGAAAAGTAATGTCCAGAGCAGAAAACGTTCCCCATTGCCGCAGGCTGCCAGCAGAAAGGAAGGGGCAGGATCAAATCTCACCGCAAAGGCAGGGAGGGGAATGAAGTCAGGGTGGCGGGGCTCCGGCTCCTGGACCCCCGCTCGCCTCTGTGCGTGGTTTCACGGCTGCGCCGCTGGGTTGGAAATCAATTTCGTTTTTCAGTTCCCATTTTATTATAAAATAGTTGATGCAGATCTAACATACCGCATTACCAGCACTGTTAATTCAAGGAGAAAGCAGAAACAGCATCCGCTTCCCACTGCTCGACACTCACAAAGATGGGCCCCAAATACTCTCCTCTGGTAGGTGATGGCAAACTCAGGTTCGTGCTGTTTCCCCTTTTGTGGGGCTGGGGGAGCAGCGGGAGGGAGGTGTGCCCAAACGCACAGCTCGGTGCCTGGGGATGCTGTGCTCAGGTGCCGCTTGGCCAAGGCTGGGGATGCGGCAGAAGCAGAGCAAGGCGAGCCCCAGCAGCCTGGAGTGGAAGGGTGAGCGCTGGAAAGGCAATGTGGGGAACTGCTGCAGGGTGTGGAGACGAGGTGTTTAACAGCCTCACTTGCCGGTATTCACAATTAGTTTCCCAAACGGAAAGCTGTACAACTGTTCAATGCTAAATACGCTGGAGAAGACTCTAATCCGCCTCTTGCTTGCCCACGTGGAGGACTATGCCCTTTGACCGTGAAGGGCTGACATTCAAACTTTCATTAATTCCTCATCAGCAATATTAAAAAAGCTCCAGTAAAAAATGTGCCTTTAAAAAATGTTTTGGTACTCCTAAGGGAATAGTCTCTCATTAAATGCTGACATATCACCCATGCCAGTGTCTTGATAACTCAAGAGAGATCACCAATGGGACTGTCGGACCCTGGAAGTTTTTCAAAGGACTCATCCTTTCATTTAAGCATTGTTTAATAGATTATTTAATGCTTTAATTTCTACTCATTTTTTTAGCTATCTTAAAAGTGTCTCACTTCTTTGCTAAGATCTTGAGAGATCATTACCTTTGACCCAGAAAACCTTTCCAAAATCCTTTTCTTTTTAGACAACTATGGCACACAATATGAAAAATCACACGTACCTCTAGAATCACAGAATCATAAAGGTTGGAAAAGACCTTTAAGATCACCAAGTCCAACCGTCAACCCAACACCACCATGCCCACTAAACCATGTCCCAAAGTGCCACGTCTATACATTTTTTGAACACCTCCAGTGATGGTGATATAAGACACTCTAGAAGATACTCTACAACAAAGCAGTGGTTGTATCTTGAAGTACCTCGATATTTCTGGTCAACAAGAAGTTCAACTCATCCAACATCCTGAAGCATTTTTAAGAGGTTTAGAAAGAAATGTGAGTTTCCTTAAGCGTGGTAAGAAATGTGAGTCCCTGCGTAGCCTTAGAGAGCAGAGCTGCTTTCATGCTGGCTTCAGATTGAGCGTCAGAGCAATTCCCCTTGCAGTTCCGTTGCCTTCACAATGCATCTGTGCAGCGCTTTTACAGATTTCCTGCAAAGGCAAAAACCTAAAGTAAAAGGCCCCTGGGGCCAGGGCATCCATCATCTCCCAGACAAGGCCTGGCAGCCCAGAGTATCACCTCCCCGGGCTTTTGCGGTGGGAATACCCTGGGGGATACAGGATACATGGCCGCACATGGGCATCCCTGTGCTGGAGGGCATCGGACATGCAGTGCCAGACACAACCCCCCGGGCTGGCTACCAGCACCCACACTGCTCACCGATATAATCCTTAACTTTCTGGCTGCTGACGCCAGGAGTGACAGAAGTCCCAGTCTCCTGCATGAGAACGTGACCTGAGGTTCGGGGTGCGCAGCTGCCTGTTACTTTCTGCCGTCCAGGGTTACGGGGCGCATCCTTTCATGCATGTTGTCTTTTGGACTCTGACCGCTTCCTTTATGAATCATTCAAACCCCATTCTCTGCAAATTTCAGGAATAAACTGTCAAAGAGATACCAGCCCAGCTGAAACAGAGCGCAGAGAGTGAAATGCAGTGCGCGTCCTCCCCAGACTGACAGGTCTGAGAGCAAACCGATGCTGTCACTAAACAGATGAGCAAACTGATCCCTCAAGTCTTCACTTCACAACTTCTCAGAGGAGTTACGGGGGCCCTGTTATAGCTGCGGGAGCAAAATCTCTCCAGTAAGCTCTCTACATTTCAAGCCACAGTCAAAGCAGCATCCTCTCTGGCTGTGCTGGAAGTGCCCGCGGTTTGTAGGGGCCAGCCCCACACCCCAAACCAGATAACCTAAGTTGTCCGGCCACCTCCGCCACGGACCATGGCAGGTCACACTCTTCTGGCTGTAATTTCCCTCCTGCTGTCTCCAAGCAGAACACAAGTCTTAGGTGCAAGACGCTTCCTAGGGTTGCATATTTACAAATGCTTAGCAAAATACAGGGTTTTTTTGGTATCGGGTTTATGTTTTTGGTAAAGTTACTGATTAGTCCTGGGCAAAGGACAGATCCCTGGAAAACCACAGGAGAAACTCTGCAGAACTGTCTATTGCTTCAATGTGTTTGCTGTTTCTTTGCTGTTTTCACCCATTCAGAGTGTGTTGAAGTGGCTCTGCACACTGCAGTGGTACGGACACAAAGCTCCTTATACACGTTGAGATATTTCAGTTACCTTTACCAGGTAAATGCAAGAAACCAGCCAGAATGGAACCAAACTTAAGAAAACTCTTTCTGTTAAGCAAAGTTGATTGGCAATAATTATGTTGTGATCTTGTGACTTGGTACTGATTACATCATAACCTAGCAAATACGATTATCTAATCAAATATGAGACATCATCTGATAATACATTAGGTAATCCTTTATCAGACTTGCCATAACACATTACCATCAGACTCTCTAGTACTTTAGGATATCCCATTGCCTTTTTTAAATACTGGCATGATGTCAGTTGTCTGTTCCTACAGACTTTTCCCAATGTTTCATGACTTGTTAAAAACAAATCCACGAGGTTAGCAGCTCCTGGAGATTCCTGGCCATTTTCTAATGATCTCAGATGCACACTGTGTGGTCCTGCTGATTCAGAAATGGTTAGCAGTTGCTCTTTAACATCCTCCCCAGTTACAGATGGAATAGAAAGCATTTAATTATCACCATAAAACATGCATAAATCATCCTGTTTCTTTCCACACGGAGTGTGAGTACACATTTAGGGCTCCCAGCCTCTCTCAATCCCAGTATGTTTTAGTCTTTGCCGAAGAGCAGCCCAATCACACTGCTGGGGTTTTATTTAGTCTGAGAGAATCCCTCCTCATCCTGCTTAACCCCCCTGCCCATCCCTTTCCCCTACACACAGAGCTCCTTTTATCTCCTGTCCCGATTTCCCAGCCACGGATTTGCACATTTCCCTATATTCTACTTTTGCCTTTTTTTTTACTGGTGTTGTTTTCTTCCCTCTTAAACCCAGGCGGAGGTTTTCTTTGACTTTCAAATCAAAGACACCTTCCTCTGTAGTATTTGTAACAGAGATTTTAAAAAATAGTAGAGAAAGATGCATACTCATGTCTCAGGTGTTAGGTATAAATACAGCTTTAGATTAACCGTGATGATGAGACCTGCTGGGACCAGCCAAGCCGTCCGTGACAAGACCTCCCGGGATAAACCCAGGCGGAGGTTTTCTTTGACTTTCAAATCAAAGACACCTTCCTCTGTAGTATTTGTAACAGAGATTTTAAAAAATAGTAGAGAAAGATGCATACTCATGTCTCAGGTGTTAGGTATAAATACAGCTTTAGATTAACCGTGATGATGAGACCTGCTGGGACCAGCCAAGCCGTCCGTGACAAGACCTCCCGGGACCAGCCGCCCCTCCAGCCTCTGCGAGGCAGCCGTGCTTTCAGCTTGAGCCACCCCTTCGCCAGCAGATCCCGTCATGCTTCCACCCCTCTCCCTTTTCTTAGCCGTTTATGTGGCCAGAGGGTGACCTGGGTCAAAGCTCTGGACCAGATGGAAAAGGACACAAAATAAATTCTACATTTTCTTGCATTTGTTTTCATTTTTCCCCCTTTCTTCAAAATAGTTTTGCCATTTATCAGCACCAGCAGTTTTGATAGCACAAGGAGAGAGGCAATACAAGAACAAGAGGAAAACCGGTGATGGGAAGCAAGGTGTGCATGATCCCCACCCACCCGGTGCCGCCACAGGAGCCCTCGCCCGCACGGCTTGAGCCATGGTGGGAGCAAGTGCCGGAGCTGCACCTCTCACAATCACAGAGAAGCAGGAGTTGAGTTAATATTATTATTTTTAAACAAACGAAAGCTTTGTTAATATTCTCCAGAATATTCTCCAGGATTTTGTGTATTTCTTTTTTTCAGCTTGAAGGAGTTCAGTACATAAATGCATTTATCTCCCCCGGTAACTAACTTATTGTGTTTGATATCTATGATAGCAAAAAAAAAAAAAGGGGCAGGAAAAGGTTTGAAACTGGAGCCTGAGGAGATGTTTCTCAAATAATAAAAAAAGAAGTTTTAGCAAGAGAGTATTTGACCCTAATTCCATTTCGCAGAAGTAACGACAGAATATTTTACATTCAAAAATACAGGTAAACACCTCCAGCTGAGCACTGTGTTTACTTCTCCAGCCTAGCTCTTAGCCGGTGCTTGACGCTAACATCCCAAAGCAGGCTAAAGTCAGAGGTGGGTTGCCTGGGTCTGGAAACATTTTCATTTGGCTCTGCCTGCGCACGGCAGGAGCCGCACATCGCGCAGGGCTCCAGTGGAAGCGTTTCATGTAGAGCTGCTGGGACTCCATCCATGAGTATGCCAAAAATTCAAATTTGTTTATTCTTTACCTCCACGTAAGGGTTAGAATGAATTGTTCCTTGCAAATGACTATAAAAGCACATGTCTAGATTCTTGGCTGAGAAATACGTATACAAAAATTAAGGTGCACGTGACATAATGTGAGCTGAATTTTTTGGTGGTGTTAGGAAGAAAGAAACCTCTATGCATTATTGTGCTCTGGAAGCACCTCTCTTGTTGGCAAACAGAAAGACAAAGCAGCTGGAGATGAGCAGAAATCAAACTGGATTATTCACCCTCCGTTAGCGCTTGGCTGAGCTTCAGTCAAGGACCTGGAGCCACCTCTGCGAAAGCCCTGACCATCCCGCACAGACCGAGCCCGTCTCAGCTCTGGTCTTCCCACATTTCCAGCAGCCACAGCACCTAAATGTTCCCTCAGAAAGCCTCCCAGAACAAGCGCCAGGTCTGTGCAGGAGCCATGCTGCGAGAGAGGGGAGCTGAGAAGATCCTGCGAGGACGCGGCCCAAACTGTGGGAAGTTTTTCTCACTCTTAGTATGAAATCCAGTAAAATTTGAAACATCTTAGTCTTATTATTTGTGGGTCAAGTCACCTTGTCCTGTACAGCTGAGAGAAATTTCCTCCAGTGAAAATACCTGAAATCTATGGACATTTTTTTTCTCATTTTAAATTTAGGATTAAAAGAAAGGACAAAAAGGTGCCATGTCTTACTATTTCCCGTTTTCTTATACCTTACAACCAAGTCCTCAATCTCAAATCTTATCATTATTCCCAAGTTAGTATTTTTTATATGGAAGACATCTCGCAGAATAGAAAATTAACATTGTGGCTTTGCAAGAAATAAGATATAAAAATCTGATGCAAGGAAAAAACAAATGCAAAGCATGGACAGCCTGGTTTCATTGGCAAATGAGATTCCCATCACACACCTGGGGGAAAAAGTTTTCCTGAGAAATAGTCACACAAGACACTTCTCAAATTTCCTGAGTTAAATGTTAACAACCTGCTTCTCCAATTATCAAAAAAAAAAAAAAAAAAGGCAAGCAAGAAAATATTTTATATTCTTGATTTTGTTGTCAGCCTAAGAGCAAAAAAAGAAAGGTAGATTAGATGTACCTACCCCTAGGAACAGTAATTTTATTTTAAGCCTCCGCATACTATAAAGCAGAAAAAAATGTCTCTTTCCTTTCCAGATAATTTCTAATTAATAAAGTTATATTTATTACATGCAATTAAAAATATAACCTCAGGGCATGAGCAACAATAGAGATATTCAGTCTGAGGCTTACTTATCAAAATTATTTTCATTGCTTTTTTTCCCAAGTACTCTGCATATGAAAATTCATTTCTTGAAGCTACAGTATCCTGTTTCATAAAAATAGTGTTTTCTAATTAAATTAATTTAACAAAGAAAAAAAAGGGTGTTAGAATGCTTCACATCTGAGAATAAAGCTAATTGAACTGAATCATCTTTTCTGTAATGGAAGAAGTTCTGATGCAATCTAATTAAAAAGGAATAGGCCCTATTTAATTATTTTACTTAATCATACCCAAGATAATTGTCTGGTTGGCACTTCTCAAGGATTTGGTCCATGCTTGTGACATTGGGGAAGTAAATATAAATGCCACACTGATCACAGCACTAAGAAATAAATGAGGCGTTTCAGCTTTCGCCACCTCCTGCTCGAGAGCAAAACACCATCTCCGCACCTCAGCCTCTTGATCCGTTTCTCCTTCCGTTCCTAAGCTCGGTTTGCAATGCTCTTTCCACACGTTGTGTGATGTGAAATATCTCTTCTCCTCCTCTTCTTGGATGCTACAAGTTCATACAATCACAGAAGGGTTTGGGTGGGAAGGGACCTTTCAAGGCCATCTAGTCCAACCCCCTGCCATGAGCAGGGACATCTGCAACCAGAGCAGGTTGCTCAGAGCCCCGTCCAGCCTGATCTGGGATGTTTCCAGGGATGGGGTATCCACCACCTCTCTGGGCAACCTGGGACAAGGGTTCACCACCCTCATGGTGAAAAACTACTTCTTTGTATCTCGTCTGAATCTGCCCTGTTTTAGTTTGAAACCATCACCCCTTGTCCTATCGCTACTGACTCTACCAAAAACTTCCTACTCAGGTTAATCTGTTGTGGTTAGAAACAACCACTCCAAAACTGTGAGAAGACAAGCAAACCACCTGCTGCTTCTCAAGGACTATTTCCCAGCATGTCTGGAGGAGGTTGGTGGGAAGCAGGACGTCGTTCAACACCTCGCTGGTGGCTGGTGCAGATCAGCTGGAAGAGCGAAGGGTGCCGCTTTGAGGTTTTGCCCAAGATCCCTTTCACAGAAGGGGTTATGAGCACCGAGGCCCCAGCAGTGGGGCAGGGTTGTGGCACTTGGTGCTGGATGGTGGCAAGGTCCTTAGCCAGCACCACTGTCACTGAAGCAGGACACGATCCTCAGCCCAGATTCCAGATGGAGTTACTGGTTTTCCTATTGGGCAGTAGAATAAACAGACATTAGTAATACTACATATTCAATCACAAAATATTAATGCTTAGGCAGAGATTTGTATTTTGGCAGTATCAAGAAAATGCTATTTGAAATGTCAGTAGCTGGATTATATTAATTGGAGTTTTAAATCTCTGGTGCCTGTATGGCTACCTGAATATTAATCTCGGTATTCTGGGATTCTGATTTGGAAAAAGAAATGCCTTAAGGTTGGTGAGATGCCTCAGATTTCTATTCTATATGGGAAAACTACTGAGAAAAAAATGTTTGCTTCAACACATTTTCATCTTTCAACAAATTCTTAAAGCAAGTTTATCCTAAAAAATACATAATATAGATAGTGTATGAATAGATTATGTAAAATACTTAGTATAATGATTTAGGCACTAATCAGTCCTTTTTACCTTTGCATACAAATGCAAAAGTCCTGAACACAGCAAAAGCAACTTGTTTTCCTGAAATAGAAGCAAAAATACACAGAGGTCCCGTGTTCTTGCAGACTTCAGTCCTCATTTCGTCCCGTCCCTCACTAGCACTCTTTTTCTTAAATACAAAGGGAGCCGGTTGAACGTTGAGGCTCCCTTGCCTCCATCACAGGTACTCCCTGCAGGACAGTCTAATCCCCTCAGATTTTACTGTACGAAGCAAAATGTTGCTTTCTGGTTTCTGCAGTACAGTGTTTTGCTGCGACGGCAGAACAGCGCTGCAGCACGACACAGTTTATGTGGATTTAAAACTGGCTGACGGGTCTCAGTGGCACTGTGGCTTTGGGGCTTGTGTGCTGCTGCATGGCTAATAGGGTACCAAAGAACTGGTCTTCAGCCCAGGTTATTAAGTGTTTCCCAACGGCCTGGGAAGAAACATAAAACCACACTGTATAAAGCCTGCAGATGGCACAAAGACTGTGGGGATGCAGATGGAGATGATGGGACAACAGAGCTCTCCAGCTTGTTGGTCAGCTTGGCATACGCAAATCACTAATCTAAAGGTAAGGTCCATTAAAAAAGCCATTTTTAACATCCCAGGTTCAAGAATGAAGGACCGAGACCACTCCTGGAGGTGGGGGATTTTACTGTGAGCATCGTGGTTCTGAGCGTGGCTTCAGGGTTCAGGTCCGTGATGGGTGAACATCAACACTGGCTTCCAACCAACGGCCACAAAAGCCGACGCAAATTCTGTGAGTGTAGGGAGAGACAAGTGGAGAGCTGGGAAGGAAGCTTCTTCATTCATCACTGCTGCGGGGTATCGGGTCCTCTACTGTGCTTGTAAGTCATGAAGGACATCCACACAGCGGAGAAGGTCTCCAGGGCCACGTGGCCGTGCAGGGAGCTCCGTATGCTCAGCCTGAGGAGGGGAAGGCTGAACAGAGCTTGCTGGAAGCATATGGACACCTTGGCTTCAAGAGGAAAGGAAGAGGAGTCTTTTTTTTTTTTTTTTTTTAAATACATTTTTCACCTTAAAATCTCCGAGTATTGTTTAGAGTAAATGTCAATGGTAATCCAAAAATCAAAACTGGACTTCTTTCTTAAGAGATATCCTCTAGTTAAAATAGTAATTAATTCAGGGAAGGTTTATGGCTGGTGTCAAGCAGAAGTTCCTTCTGGCTTTGTAATTGACTGATCTGCTGTGTGTCTAGCCGCAGGACCAATTTTTTTTA
This sequence comes from Phaethon lepturus, assembly GCF_000687285.1. Lineage (NCBI taxonomy): Eukaryota > Metazoa > Chordata > Aves > Phaethontiformes > Phaethontidae > Phaethon > Phaethon lepturus. The sequence goes on along the minus strand of NW_010544358.1, from coordinate 11,770 downwards.
ACTCCATGCAATAAATATTGAAGGCTATTTAAAAGGAAAAGGGAATCACAGTTTGGCTGCTTTGTGTTATATAAGCAAGGTTTAAAATGAAATTACTGTTCCTGGAGATGAAAGAACTTAAAATCTGCTCGTGTTTTTTACCCTTAGGTTTAAAAAGCAAACAAATACGTAAACAAATAAATCAAGAATATTAAATCTCATCTAATCTGCTTTAACCAGAAAATCTAAAAAGAGGCTTTCTTATTCTGCAGCTGAAAGAGTTGGACATGCAAATCTTTCACAAGCAAAGCTTTTCTTCTCAGATAAGTGTTCAGAATCTGAATTAAATTAGTGTTAACAAAGCCAACTTCCTTTTTTAAATCCGGATGATGAACTATACTGCCTTTAGATGTCCCTTACTTGTGTCTGTGATACCAAACTGTTAATTTATCACTTTTCTAGAGAAGTCCTCCATGAAAAGTAATCAAAATTTGAGTGGCATGGCTGCGGCCAGGGTTCTAGGTACTTCTTTGTATGCCACAGAAAAGAAAAACAGCCCTTTCTATTTTTCCACAGTCGCTTACAGACAGGGCTAAGAACTAAACATGGGAGACTTTATATGTCATCTCTAAAATGTTAATCTTTTGACATATACAGGACCAGTCAGTCTGACCTTTACTCTTACTATTTATATTACTTCTTGTGTCTGCGTTTTTATGGGAGAAGACTTGCCAAGTAACAGCATTTAGTCTAAGAATAAAGAAGCCTCTTAAACAGTTTTATGCTTCTGTGTTTCCATAACCAGGCACGGCCCGTGTAAATACCAACCATAAATATTAATGAGCTGCACTTTTTCCCTTCCCCAGTAAGTTCTGCTGGGAGCGTGGGGAAGGGGTGTGATTAACGCCAAGTTAATTTGCACCAGCCTGCTTGATCGTGGAGGACACGGAGCTACAGACTCCAAAGGACGGAGCTGTGTGGCTGCAACTTTGCAATTATCTTTGTCCCCCTCTGTGTAGGACACCCACAGATGTCTCTGATTTAGCCAGTTGGCTCTAAAAACAACCCTGAAGTCGTTACCGCTGCGGCTGTTTTCTACTCTCAGTGCTCTTAGGGCAGTGTCTGAAGCATGCCGAAGCTCGCTCGCCATTTGCGTCCTGCTTTTAAAACCCTGCCCAGCCTTCAGTCAGCTCCTGCCTTGCATTACCCCCCGAAGATTTACTGCTCCAGCCCCATCTCAGTTCTCCTCTGATGACTTCTGGCGCTCAGGCTTACCTCTGGTGGTCATCCCCTCCCCACCCACAGTATAAAGGCCTCTTACTCTCACCTGACGGCATCCCATTGGAGATAGATCTCAGTACTGTCTCCTTTCTCTATAGGAATAAAGCACATTATGGCCTTTCTAGACTATTTCTCTCCTAGTCTTCCCAATAAACCAAACTCTGTTTAGTACCTTGAGGTTTTTTCCCCTCTGCAAGTCCACAAAAACAGATAGTTTAAACAGCTGGTCCCTTCTAAAAGAATCAGGAATACATGAACTCGCATGATTGTGCTCACTCAACCCAAAATGTGTACCTGAAAAAACTCCTTTTCCCTTCCTTACATAAACCTCAATCTGCTTCTGTGAACTTTTCTGTATCTTATTTGCCCAAGCTGCGTCTCCCTGGGGAAGCCTTCTGCCCTGACGGAAAGTCCCCCCTCCCCATCAGCTACCCTTGGCGCTCGTTTTCCCCTCAATTTCTCAACTCCCAGTGCGAACACTTCGGCTCAAGTGGGGATGAATAAACATTGTCAGAGCATTTGGGAACAGACATGGATTATATCCCAACTGAGAGTTTCTCTATGCTTTTCCTCAAGGTCTGTTGCATTTGCTATTCCAATACTGTTGGTTTCCCCGTTGAGAGAAGCCTCCTCTTAATTAACTATCTAGTCAGGCTAGACCACGCCACACCTAGGCAATTTCTTTTCATGCTTTTTTCTTACCGATGACGAGCCAACAGAAGGGTAAGATTCTCAGGGAAACAGCAAAAAAAAAAGTCACGGTCACCATTCTTTCCTTTCTAGCAGTATCTGCTGCTCCAGCCTCACACAAAACCAACCGCATCTGAGCATTGTGCTTCCCATTGCCTTACAGCTCTGCTACGTGGGACCGCACCACGGCTCATAGCTTGTTCTGCAATGCTCCCGGTGTTTTCTTCCATTATGATCTTGCACTTTGTGACATTGTGTTCAGTGCCTCACTTTTAAATCTTCCCAGGCGGCTGGTGAAGCTCCCTGGGGGGTGGATGTCTGTCCACTACAGCCCACAGAAATGGCAAAACTGCATGGATGGGCTGGGGAGGAGAAGCTCTTCCCATAATATGGATTCTAGTCATTGCTAGCAAACCCTTACTTAACTAGGCATTAAAATTCTCCAGCGTGCAAGTGAATTCCAAAATATGAGAAAGAAACATGGGCTCAAATCTGACCAGTAAACCCTGGTCTTTGGGCTAGTATGCTTGGGGGCAGGGGGGCGGAATCACCTTTCTGCAGCTTCTTTGACCTTCAGACATGCATGATGAGATAGAAGACTGGTATTTCACTACTGTGTTTGAAGAGCCACATGATGGAAAATGATTAATTTCCATGAAAATCTTTGTCTTATTTGGCAATCAGCAAGATGAAGTAAAAACTCAAATAGAAAAATAGACAATTATATACTATAGGCAATCTTCACATAGTATGTATGTGGCACAGTATTAATAAAATTATGTAGTAAGTGTTTTCTCATCACACTGAGTCTTGGAGGATGGAGATAAAGCAATTCAAGCAGCAACTATGCACTCTAGCAGAAACTAGTTAAAATAATTCGCCTCTGTACGCTACAAAACATGAGCATTGGATAGAAAATTATATTAAAAATTTATATAGTATTTCCTTGCTAAGCTTTACATGCACTATAATCGTATCATGAGATCCATTCTGATAACATTGTAATACGAAATAACTGGGATGACTCATCTGGCATACAGAAAAGCAGAAAGCGTGTGGTGCTATATGATTATTGCAGTGTTTGTAAGTTGTTGCTTCCCATCACAAATGGAAGCAATGTTTTCAGAATAAAAGCAGGCACTGGAACGTAGGATGTAATTTCCAGGGCCTGTGCTGCTAGGTGGACTTCCACTAAAATATTCATGATTTTAGCTGTTCGCAGCTCAGATTAATTGCCATCCATAATTAATCTGCCCTGTAGAATCCAGCTATTTTATAAACATGGTATTTATTGGACACGCCCCCTTAATTTGTAGTGTAGGTTTTGTTTATTTGACAGTCAAAAATACAAAAATAGCACTTGTCATGCAGAAAAATCAATATTCAGCATGCCGTGGCTGCTGTCTGATCACCTTTAAACCAGCCGCAGAACTCCTACGCGATTAAAAAACCAGTCATATTCATCTCTTAATTCTAACTATGTTTAACCCCATGGCACAGGCGTTAACCTCATTAGCAGCCGAAGGAGTTGTGAATAAGGTGCGGGGAAGCCGAGTCCCGTGGGGACGGCTGGGCACAAGCGGTGGGACGGGGCTGGCATCTCACCCATACGTGGAGCTCGTGGGTGAGCCCAGGCTAAACTCACCTCCCATGCAGACGTGTGTTTTCAGAGCTGATTCGTAGGAGAAGGCAGTTTTTGAACGGCCTAGGTGGATAGGAGAAGGGGCTGGGGCTAGGGAGAGCTGGCAGAGATTGCTGGTTTGCAGCAGGACCTTGCTCATTCCTGAAGACAAGAAGAGTAATTGACTTCAGACAACATGCATAACTCATTGCAGTGTTCGGGCACCTCATCCTTTCCTGACCGCTTGCACAGATGGGCGAAGCATGGCCGGGGTAACTCTAGGCAGGCATTTTAGAAACCTTGAAAACATTTCCAGTGAAAAGTTCCTACAAGATCTAGTAAATGGTTGATCTTGCCCAATTTTTTAATGAAATTTGACCTAGGTCCCACAAGGTGTTTTGCTGTCAACAAAAAAGGATACGGAGAAACTGTAGAGATTTCAGCCATCAGCTACCTGGGTAGCCAGGAGCCAAGAGCACATCGCCTACAACAAAGGGCCTGTGCATCTAATGGCAGCCAAACTCTCCTTGGTAGGGTCAGGAGCAGCAGCTATGAGTTGCAATATGGGAGGCTTTAGACAAGGCGTTAGGGTAGGCAGCCCTGGAATAGACACCCAAAGGTGGTACAGTCTCCATCCTTGGAGACTGCAAAACTCATCTAGACAAAGTCACGTTTGACCTGCTCTGGTGTTTCAAGGTGGCACTTCAGTGGGATGACCTCCAGCGGTCCCTTCCAAACAGTATTCCTATGATTCATGTCACCGCCGTTAGTTCCAGACATATGAGTTTTCCACATTATTTTGTCCTATGTAAGTTGTATCTCACAACACTAAGTTTTATTTGCTGTCATCTTGTTGATCACCTGGCTTCATTAGGGTCCCTTTAGACCAGAGAATTGCAGCTTTGGCTGATCTAAATATCTCTATCATCTGCAAATGTACCACATCAGTAATCATTCCCTTCCCCACGTTGTTAATTACCATGCCAGACAGCAACAGTCCCCCTGTGGAAATCTCTGGACACCTACTGTTAACCTTTTGCCACAGTCAAATGGCCATTTATTCCTACTCTGTGTTCTGGGATTTGGCTGAAGACGTTTTGAAAGCCCAAATAAATTATGTCAGATGGTGCTCCTTTGTGCCTGCTTGCTCAAGTGAAAAATAGACTGGTATTTCCATGCAGAACAATGACACCACGCAGCAGAAGTTACACCACCGCAGCGCTCGGAAGGCTGTGAAAATCCCTGGTACTGATAGCTACGCTGCACTCATCCCCCAGATTTCAAGGGCTTTTTGGACGTCTTCCTTACCCTAGCTATCCTTATTCTGTGTGCCACTGACTGGGAAAAGGAGTTAAAAATAAAGCTGTGTCATTAACAACGAGGAAAACGCTCATTTAAGTGCTATTTATACGCCTATGGAAACTGTTCTGGGAAATTCTCTACCAGCTACAACTATACACAGCCATCCAGGCAGCGGAGAGACTGAACAACTCCTAAATATTATTCACACGTGGGCCACACCTCTGGTGCTAATACAGAATCCCTTTTTCTGTACAGAGGAAAAGAAAAGGAAGAAACATGACACAGGATCCTGCATGGGCTCCTTGCCAGACCTGGGGAAATCACTTAGTCCAAGTTCCTCAGAAGGTCTTTGGTGTCTAATGCTGGCTGAAATAACCTTAAAATGATCAGCCTTAATATCTCCAAGGGCCTTCGTCTCATCATGAGGAGATTATGCATCTGCATGATAAGGAGAACATTTTCTCATAGGAAGAGAAGGCTGAGAAAACCCAACAAGCACGGTAACATGCTCTGATGCTGCAGCAACAGAAACGTGTATGGTAACTCATGTTATGTGGAATAATAGAATGGTTTGAGTGGGAAAGGACCTTCAAAGGCCATCTAGACCAACCCCACCTCAAAGAACATCTTCAATCAGAGCAGGTTGCTCAGAGCCCCGTCCAACCTGACCTGGGATGGTTCCAGGGATGGGGCATCCACCACCTCTCTGGGAAACCTGGGACAGGCGTTCACCAACCTCACTGGAAAAAATTTCTTCCTGACATCTAGTCGAAATCTGCACTCTTTTAGCTTAAGCCACTCCCCATTATCCTATCGTAACAGGCCCTGCTAAAACATCTGTCCCCATCTTTCTCCTCAGCCCCTCTCAGCCCTGGCAGCTGCAGGAAGGTCTCCCCGGAGCCTTCTCTGCTCCAGGCTGAGCCCCCCCAGCTCCCCCAGCCTGTCCTCCCAGCAGAGCTGTTCCAGCCCTCGGAGCGTTGCTGGGGCCTCCTCTGGCCCTGCTCCAGCAGGTCCATGTCTCTCCTGTGCCGAGGGCTCCAGAGCTGGACGCAGCACTGCAGGGGGGTCTCCCCAGAGCGGGGCAGAGGGGCAGGATCCCCCCCTCACCCTGCTGGCCACAAAAGATGTCCCTCTGCTCTCTTACAGAGTACCACTGGGAGTAGCATCTTTAGCAAGAACTTACTCACCTATCCTTTCAAAAAGATGTGCAACAGCCTCAAACTATCCCTGCCTGCACCTGGCAGGGGACAAGGACACTCCCTTCACCTGGGAGAGTGGTCAGGCTGGACGGGGCTCTGAGCAACCTGCTCGAGTTGGAGATGTCCCTGCTTGTGGCAGTTGAAGATGGCCTTGAAAGGTCCCTTCCCACCCAAGTCCTTCTGGGATTCTAACACAAGCCCCCCCACCTCCCAGCAGTCACCAGCAGCGTGGGGAGGAAGACTGGGAGAAGCAGCACTGGGGCCGAGACACCGCAGGAGGGAGGAGCAGGGATGGGGAGTAAAGGCAGACGCTGTGCAGGTGACCCACGCGCCGAACGGGGAGATATAACTGGGATGTAGCAACGTCCACCGCTGCACAGCAAGGAACAGTGGCTGCACCTTGCTGAGTAAATCACTTGCAATTAATCCTGTGACCAACTTCAATTCCAAAGCTTGTTTAGATCCATCATGGTCTAGTTATCAGAGAGGAAAAAGCAAACTTACAAAAATATATTCCAATTAAGTGCTTGTAGCTCAATGAGGTTTCAGCTCATATTTTAGTTCTACTGAACTGTGAGCGCGCCAGTGGAAACCTTTTGAAGGAGTCAATGATTATTTTAACAATTCAACTTATTTTCAAATGATTTATCCAGAAAAATAGCAATTTCTAACTTCTTTGGATTCATTGAACCAATGTGCTATAATATGTCATATAATTAAACTAGTCATTAAGACTTTTACTGGATAGAAAAATCAAATCTCTGAGGCATCTGACCTTTTGGGCATTTCAGCCTTTCACACTTCAGTTACCCAGTTGTCTTAAAATTGCCTATTAGTAACTGCCTGACTTTATGGGCTTTCTGAACAGTTTTTGGAACAGTAAATTTAATACTAAATAAATCTAATTCTAATAGCTTCACTTTGTATTTTTTAATAACACTGTCCTGAGAAATAATACAGCCATAATTCTCCTGCGGGTGTGCCTTCCCATTTTAATTAATTCCTCACTGATAGAAGTGTGACAAATACACCATTTTCTTTTCATTTTCAATAAATAGTTGTGCTTAAGGGAGCCTGTGAGAAGATCAGTAGATTCTTCCAAACCATTACCACCATATTATGTTTAGATGGATATGAATATACATCTAAAAAAAGAGGGGATTCATAAATTGCATTTGCAGATATGCCACAGTCTGTGACCTTTATTTTTGCTTTATGCATTGAAAGACTATATCCCACATGAAATACATCAGAAATGGTGAAAATCTCCCCAGCCTCTGCCACATACTTAGAAAGCACTTTATGAATAATAACAGTCTGACTATTGATGTGATAGGCCTGGACAGTGTGAACCAAATTACAAGAATTACAGCAGATGATAGAAAGATCAACTCAAGGACCGTCTGGACATTGCCAGGCACGGGAATAACCACGCAGGCACCCATCGAGCACAGTTTTCCCGTGGGGTCTACGTCAGATGTACTGGTTTATATTAACAAACAGTTCAGTCTGGCTTGATTCTTTATTAGGTGACAGATCCCCAGCAAGAAAAAAATCTCTACACCCAGAGGAATTCATTTTCAGCACACTCAAGGACAATTTCTAATGAACTTCAGGGGTATTTTTAGCTTAAAAATGCATCCAGCAGGAAAGCCCTCTGCAACCTTCTGCTCCGAAAATGGCTCGTATTCGTGCCAGCACCGGCAGGGACTCCAGAGGCAAGCGCTGCTCGGCTCGCCAGCTGCACCGGGAGATTTTGGACCAGCGCTGTAAGAATAGCGTGCCACAGCCAGGGAACAAATCGGGTCTGCACAGCCTTTTTCAGCGAGCGAGCGGAAAACACTCTAAATGTACTCCAATTCTAAATATTACACTGGTACAACCAGTACAAAATACATTGTGGTTCTAACTGGTCCCAAGGTGGGTGCTGGTCTCACATAATTTTATGGTTTCTCGCTATACTTAACCATTACCCACACCCAATCACCCACTCCAGAAGGTGAGGAGGGAGCAGAGAATTAAATAAGGTGCGAGGGACGGAGCTCTGTTCGCAGCCTTGTGAACGGCATCTAACCTCAGTGCCATCAGCTGGCGAGCACGCACCCTTCCCCAGGCCCGCGGCTAGAAATCCGCGGTTAGGAGTTCCCCCAACGGCCAGCTGATTGATTTCTGGTTTTCTGCACCGTTGCATAGTGACTGATCTAAATCTCGCCTGTTATTAACCTGTCTCTCCAGCGCCTGCCTAACGAAGCAGAGGGAACGAAGTGAGCCGGGGAAGCGGGAGACGCAGTCGCTCGGAGCAGAGCGGCTCCAGAGGCTTTCGGAAAGGTCAGCGCGTTCAGCCTGCGCTCGCTCCCAATTAGAGGGAGCGAAGAGCGTGCTTCGGCACCGGCCGCCGGCGCAAGCTCGTTAGTTCCTGCAATCCCGGTGTCAGGCCGCCTGACAAATATGGATTTAGGTGCCATTGTTAAATTACATTTAAATCGTCCTGGGCTGGTAACAACTGCTGTTTGTTTTAACAGTGGAAAGGTTCACGCTCCTGCTAGCTGACTGCTCTTGACACAATCATTTGTAGGAACTATTACGCCATTTTCCTCTGATTAAACTATATGCTTTCTACTTGATTTTAAAAAGGGACGTTAAAAAAACCCGAAACTTGAGAGCTTTGCTGACTCTTACAGACATTGTTTATATATGTATCTAGCTTTAGTGCACCAGTATGTACCTGGAAGTGTTGGGAGTATGGAAAACTTTTTTATGAAAAAAAATTGCTAATAAAATTATATGCGGAACCATTAGTTTGGCTGTTAAGAGAGTAAAAGGATGTCTATCATGGCAAACATGAAGTACCGGAATAAAAAAGTGGGACGAGATGATATTCTAGTTGCAAGTCCACAGTCAAAAGCACTGGATCAAATAACAAGAATTTCTTCTGAAATCTTCAGTCTGACATACAGAAAGAAAAGCAAACTAATTAACACAGGACAGGTACAAATCAGTGAGAGGCATCCTTAAAGCAGGAAAACCAAAATGTAGGGCTGGGCAAGCAAGTTTTTCTAGCAAGAAAAGCTTGACTATTAACGGCTACTAGTTTGAGGTATTGATGTCATTTCAAAGGCCATGATTGCAATGTTTGCCAGCACACAGCATACGGTTGTTGTCGTACATGTGGGTTTAGGTTTTTCATTTGAGTTCTTGTGAAACACAGTCCTCACACAACTGTGTTCCCCAGAAACAAAGAGCAAGTGGAGGAGAGAGCGCGCGCGGTGCAGAAGCCTTCCTAGGCGTAAGCTGGTGAGAGGACCCTACATCTTAGGTCAAGTCTTACATCAAGCATTTCCACGCAACGGCCAAAGAGGAGGTTTTTCCAGTGGTGGGGAGAGAAAGACAACGTACGAAAGGGAGAGGTGGTTGGACTCCAGGGAAGGCGAGAGATGAATTTAGTCGCAGGGCGGCTGGAAGTGGTTGCGGGGTAAGGCGAACGCCCGTGCCCCTGCAGCCCCACCTGAAGCAGAGCGCGCCAGGACATGGAAGCCCCAAGCCCTGGCAGTGGAAAGGGCGCTGCCCCGGAGGCACCACCACCCCGGGAGCCAGCCTCCCCGCGCCCTGGCATGGCTCTCGCAGAGGAGCGGGGAAGATCCACGTCAGCTGCCCACGAAGACTGTTCGTAGTCTTTGTGGTAGTGCAGGACGGAACCCGCGGCTCCGGGAGGTCTCTGCGGCAGCTGGTGGTGAGCGCCGGTGGATTTGTCAACCCAAAGGACAGTGACTGCCATTTGGGATATGGAGAGATGACTTGTGGGGGGATAAAAACTTGAGGACAAGGTGGTCAACTACAAAATCTAAAATACAAAAAAATTCAGGGCCTAATTACCAAATCTGAATGAGGAATGCAGAAGAAAAATTAAGACCCGTGTTTTTTGTGGGGTTTTTTTTTTGTTTTCTTTTTACTTATTCCAACTAAATTTTGCCAACGGCTTATACTTAGTGAAACATCTTTCCAGAGGAAAGCACAGAAATATGAATATTAACATCACCGGTAGATGCACATGACTTTTGCAGAAGACATAAAGATGAAAGAAATGCAGTTATCTGCCTTTATCTTCAATGCTACCGAGAGCCAGACCCTATGTTTTTAGCAGGCAGATTTCATCAAGCTACAAAATTCAAAATACTTCAAAGAAATGAAGAAAATCTGCTGCAGAGAACAGCCGTACCCTGATAAAGCACCTATTGCTGTCTCACCCAGCCCAGCCCAGGGCTGTCCAGTGACAGTCCTCAGGAGGGGTGGGATGGGGCACGCACAAGCTCTTGTTCCCCCATATGCGATGTGCAAGCTGAGAGTGCAGAGAGTAACTGGTGGGAGGCAGAATTACATACCCTGGATTTTATAGTACCAGCAGAATGAACACCCCACACTGCCAGCATTAACACTGCTCTTTCTCCAGGTTCATCTGGCTGCCATGGAAAATGTTTCAATCTCTGTTAATTTTCATACGTTTCTCATCAATCTCAGCTGTATGTCTTAGCAGGTAATCAAGGCTCCTTGCAACACAGCTAGGAATACGCATTCTCAATTTCACCTTTTCTTTGTAACTCTGCATTTCCCTGTCCCAATCCCTTGCTGCTCTGCACTTCATAGCAAAAAGGAAAACAATGCCAAGCACTGAACTGGTGTTGTTAGCATAATCCTGAAGTCACAGGGTCATTATTCTAGTTACCAGAACGGCTAACGTTCAGTTGTTCACTCTGACCATAAAATACAATCTGAAGTGAAAAATAAGATGTAATATATAACATGACAGTCATTTCTCCAAAGGAAATTTCTGATGGTTGAAAGACTTTGCCTATGCTATCCCTACCTCCCTTTTCAAACTTAATACTTCACCTTCCATTTCCTAAGGAACTGATTTCAGTAAGACATTCGCAACATCGAATGTTATATTTGTTTAATTTTGTCAGACTCCTCTGACACCTGCTGGGAGCAAGCCCTTCCACTTCTGATTTAGCAAAGGCATGTTGATATTTTCTTCTCATAAGCTTTTTCTCCAAGCCCTGAGAGATCTCAACATGAGCCCATCCATTTCCATATACACCAGTTTGGTTCTGCCTTACTAGGAAAAAAAAAAAAGTAATTTTGTAATACTCAGTTTTGGCCTCAGGAGAGATTTTGTGTACGAAACGTGCAGAAAGAAGGTTTTCTGGAGGGAGGGCAGGTTAAATTATTATCCTGTAACAGCTGGAGGAACTGGTCCGGTGCCGCCACTGCAGCAGCGCTGAGGACAGCGGGGCAGGAGGGAGCTGGGCTCGTCCCGTGGGCACAGCGGGAGGGACGGGGATGCCCTGCCCAGGGGGATAGGGGGGTTTCTGCCTGATTTCTGCGGGCCCATACAGCCGCGAGTGGGACGGGCTCCAACAGCTCCAGGTGGCCGTGCCCAGGGTCGGCCTTCGCGAGGGGGGAAGGCTCGTGCCCGCTGGGACACCCCGGGCACCACATGCTACGGAGGCACCTCCGAATTGGGCGAGAGCTGCAAATCCTTCAGGTTTCCTTCAGCTGCCAAACAGCACAGCCAAGGCGAGAGCTGAGCGTCCGTCCCGTGTCCATACCTCGGATGGCTCGCATCTGATTGTAAGAGCTCCCTGCTTGCTGACAAAGCCTCTGGCTATAGCTGTGTGGAGTAATCGCTGAGGGGTACTTT
>NW_010544357.1:0-21774 GCF_000687285.1 Phaethon lepturus | reverse complement strand
AGCGCCCCGCGCCCCCCGCTCTGGTGTCCGGCAGCTGCCGGGGCTGGAACCCTGCCTTCGCCAGAGCAGAGGGAAGAACGGCGCTCTTGACCGCAAAAGTCCGGGAGGTGGTGCTCTGGGAGGGGCGCCAGCGGCCCACCTGGGACTGTGCGGCCTGTGGCGGATGGGGGACTGCCTAGTGGGAAGCCGGGGCCTCTCTTGTGCCCGCAAAGACTGGCATGTGTCTCGTCAGGTTTGTGGCATCAGACCTAATGAACGTTATATTCTCCCAGTGGTTCAGCTGGGGGAATTACTGATGTGCACAGTGCCTCTCTCTATGTGTGTGCCCAAATTTCCTCATTACATCTTCTTCCCGTGTTCCAGTGTGGTGTGGCCAAACAATCAGGGTGTTGTACCCAAACTTCTGAAGCAAAATGAAGGTTGCCAGAGTAAGCTCAGAGCAGAAGACTGACAAATGAGCCAGTGGCTCAAAGAAATTGAGAAGCCTCTGATGGATATTGAAGCACATAGCTAGAAGGTGTGACAACTGAGAAGATGGCAGTCTGAGAAAGAAAATGGCTGAAAGTGGATTTGAAAGAAGGGCTTGCTGTGGCACTGCATTGACAGAAGTTTGCTTGATTGTAGAGAAGATAAGAATGCTGCTTAGAAGCTAAAAGGTCTTCCTGAATTAGTCATCGGTACAAAGGACTTAAAATGTTGGAATAAAGTAATTGCTCAAACGTAGGAAGGCGCATGTTCTGAAGGAGTTTAAATAAAAGTTGGATGAGCTGCAAAGAAAAATACACATTTTAATTAAAAGCAGAGTGGAGAGTAGGAACAAATTATTTCTGATCATTCTGGGAAGTTTCATGGAATTATGGGCCAAAAGCTGCAAATTTGAACCAAGCAAATTAAAATTTTTGAAATGGAATAGTAATGCATGTGGAAGACTCTGATACTATATAGCTTGATCAGCATTTGCAACAAAAGTGGTGTTCGGGTCTGAAAACCACGGCAGGAAAGTGAACTTACTCATTTTGTCAGTGCAGAAAACAAAACTGACCGCTGAGTGTATTACAAGTAAAATTAATCTCTCAGATATTTTGGAGTTCCCTGAAACACTTCTAAATACACTTTGTTCACAGCCCCAGTTGTAGTCCACAGGACTATTCGCAAGCACAAGTGCTCACTGCGTTGTGCCCTAACATAATACAATTGAAACAACAGCAAATCCAGTTTTGAGGAAGTAAGCTCAATGTTTATTTTTCTGTCTGACTCTAAATGATTTTTGAAATGTATCTGCTTTAAAAATGGAACAGCAATTTTAGTAACATTTCACCACTTTACTTTGACAACAGTTACACCCAATGAAGGGAGTCTTAGTCTGCTTTCTATGACACCCCCTGGAATTCCTCAGTTGGTTTGAGATGATTCAAAGATGCTGTGACCCATCACAGGACAAGGACAGTCTTCTTGGCACTGCTGTATGTCCTGCTATGTTCTTTCTGAACATACTCTTTTGGGATGGAAAGCTCACCTGCTCTCCACTGCTCCTTATTGAGATAACAAAAACTTTCTGCTAGAACTTCTGCCACGTACAGGCAGATTAACTTCCCTTCACGCCTTCCTCCTGCACTGACTTCCCTTCAAATTCACAATTGTGATCTAGGTGCTAGTAGCAGAAATCCTAGCAAAGTCAGAAGATCTTGTTAACCATGGAACAGGTACTACTGCTTAGCTGTGCCTTGCAGTGTATGTGCCCAGTGAAGTTTGTGTGTTAGAGGATGAACTTACTTTGCCTCAGTTGCTCACTGTTGGACTGTCTAGGTCTGCCACCTAGGCTTACCGCTGCAGTTTAAACTCACTAAACCAGCAGAAGCCAAACCCTGCAAATAAGAGAGTGATTTCCTGCTCCTGTAGTAAACTGAACTGACTCACTGAGCAGTTCAATGAGTGCCAGAGCTAGCACGAGGGAAGATCACGACTGCTGCATCTGTAGCTTGGAGCGAGGGTGATGAAGGAGTGGGACAGCCCCTTTCAGTAGCAACGGGCTGCTAGGTCAGCTCAGTCACCTGGTGGGAACCTGCAGTGAGTCTTGACCTAGGCCAAATCGTTAAGGGAACTATGACTGCAGTGGCCTGCAATGAGCTCTGACAAAGTAGAAGTTCCTCTAAAAGCCTGAAATGCGTATTTACAGAGTGAACACACTAATAATAAGAAGAACAAAATTGCACTGATTTTTTCCTGTAATGTTTTTATTAAAGCCTTCAGCTAAAATATGTTGAAATAAGTTTTTCTTCTTATGGACTTAAAATCTGTTTCCACTGTTTGAAATGCTGTCCTTTCTTATTTTGTAAAGATCCCATTCACTTTAGATTTCCCTTTGCTCTAGCTTGTGTGGTGTACTGCTGAGAGCAAGAAACATTTTCCAGACCATGGCTTTAACTTAGGCACTCTGTAAGTCAATTTTGCTGAAGTCTGCTGACCCTGGGATCCACGTTTCACAGACAACTTGACCTCGAGATGCTATTAGAAAACAAACCAAAACAGTGGCTCCCGTGTTGGGAATACACCTTTATACATGACAAGCAGAAATCTTACGATGCCTCCAGCAAAAGTAGATGCCTAAAAATGACTCGTTAGGGAGTACAAGCTGAAAGAGAAAATTGCATGGAGTTCTGCTTTGTGGCTTGTGGAATCGGTACGGTGCTGGTAATGGTTGGCTGGCTAGAGAGTGCTTGACCAATAAGATCTTTTATTGGTTTTATGAGGCAATAGTCCTAGGACCAGGGCTATGCCTTACAGGTCATGGAACTATTGAAAAATAAACCCATTTGTATCTTGCTCTTCATTTTCTCAGCAGTCCTCTTTACCAGGGGTGCCCCTTACACTGGGGACAGCAGAGTCCATCCCCACCAGAACTTTATAACCCTCTGTCTCTTTTGCTGTCCCATTTTCCTCTTGTGCTCAATCTGGCTGTGCATGTGCCTACAGCAAGTCCTGCACCACTACACACCAGAGCAGGAGGGTGCTGTCTCTGCATGGTGTGTTGGGCGGGGGGATCTCTGTGCTTTGCATAGTGATAGCAGCCAGTCTTTCCACATGTTTCTTCCTTCTATAGGTATCTAAGAATAAATTGAGAAATGAAACAAAATGTCTTTCTGTGTGTGAGCTCATCAGACATCAGTGAGCTTGTAATCGGTGTCAAAGAGCCATCTACGTTAGAGATGACAGCAGTATTGCAACTGATTATCTGAAAAGTGGGATATCTTCCCCTTGTGTCGATGCAGGCCAACTATTGTTAGAAGAAAGAGACGTTGCAGTGCATCTGCCTGACAGAAGGGCAGCAGTGTGGACAGACCCTACAGACACTGGAGGCAACATCGCATGGACATGTCACAGGATAAAAGGCTCCTTCTCAGCTTCCTTGAGTGACTTTACCTTGCATACAGAGTCAAGCTTAGAAATAAGAAAGGGACCTGGGACAGAAACTAGGGAGTGTGAGAAGAGAGGGAGGAGGAAGAAGACCCTTTGAAGTTAATGTTGACAGCACATCTAGAAAGGTGGGAAGGAAGGAAAGGGTCTCCAGAGAAAAGCAGAAATCAAAGACAGAATTCCATGTAACTACTCATTATTGCATATTTTATTTTGCCCAAATCTAAATGAGGACATTTGTGAGACTTGGGAGAGAGGAACACAGTTTGGATGTGTTCCTGGGCCTTACACATACTCTCCACTGCTACAGGATTGTTCAGGTGAGTGACTTACTGCAGGTTACTCCCCTGCCCCAACTTGCTTACATCTATTGGGTTCAATGCTGCCACAAACTCTCCTCTGTTTTGGTCTGCCTTCTTAAGCCCAGTGTCATCACTGGATACCAACTAACACATGGTGAGAAGATGGTGCCACCCAGATTTGGTTTGGAGATAAAGACGTGAGAGAAAAAATAAGGTCGTAGGGAAGCAGCCAGTTCTAAGAGAGGCAGAGCAAGGAAGAAAGGAGAAGAAAAAATGGTTGTGAAACAAAAGACTGCAATGCTTGGATATAGAAAAAAGAGATTAAAACAAACAAATGCAGAAACACATCCTGGGGCTTAATACATAAAGTACTTAATGCATTCACTGGAAAATAGCACCTTCTTGTTGCAGGTGCCCAGAACTCTGTGTTAACTCAAGAGGTACCTGGAGTTCCAGGCTGGTACATAGGACATGGTTTCTCAGGTTAAAGGGATTTTGCTACCAGTGCGTGTGTAGGGATAATTAGTAACCCATAGCCAGCAAGCCCTTTGAACAATTTTACCAGCTCTCTGCTTGACACCTCGTGGAACAAGGCACAACTGTGAAGAAAGAGAACCAATTTAAGATGTAACATCAAAAAAATTAATAAGAGAAGGCAACTTGTGTACATTAGAACAGAGCTGTAGCTAGTAATCTCATCTAATCTACTTCAATGCGTATACTTCGCTAATCACCATGGTTATATAACGAGATCTTATGAAAGATCCATAATTATAGCAACCCCAGTAAATGCTACACAGCACAGCAGAGAGAAGGGTGAGGTCTTCATAGCCATATTCTCCATATGGGTCTGGGGGAGGAATGTGTCCTGTGCAAGCTGGCTGTGGCTTTGTTTCATGTGTTGGGGCAACATATGCAGGCATGAAGGACCGTGCCACCACGTGCATGGGGACAGACCCTCTCCGAGTCCTCCAGGTCATTCACAGTTGAGTGCTAATCACCATCAGGTGTGTAAGGGCACTGCTTTGATGCTGCGGGTGAAGGTAAATTTAACTAGTCTGATAGGAGGGACAGTCAGTGGCGTGGGATGAATGGCAAGGAAGAGGAGAGGAAACACTGAAGAACGCTGTTAGAGAAGCAATGGCGTAGAGACTACAAAGCATGGTTGAGAGAGTTGGGTGTCTTATGTAAACTTTTCCTCGGAGAGTTCTTGAGATCCAACCTGTGATTAGGAGCACAGCTGATTTGTTAACTGTTGCTATTAGAGAGTGCCTTACAATTGGAAAACAGGAAAATTAATAAAGCTGCAGGACTTGGAAGTTCAACACATTATTTGATGTTGTGTTTAGCATTTTTGTTTGGCAAGCTCAGTCTGGGGTCAAGACCATCATTATGCTGGTTCCTTTATATAAAGGGCCCTCTTGCCCTGCCCAGAGGAGCTTACAAGCCGGACAAAAATGCTGGACAAAAATGCCGTCCTCCATTTACAGAGGAGGCATAGAAATCAGGTGACTTTCCCAACAGCAAGATGGACAGGAGACGTTCAGAGTCAGGATAAGAGTTTAGGAGCAGCTTTGGCAGTTCAGATGGAGGGTTCACCAAGCCCAAGCACACTAGGAGGGAGGCCTTATATCTAGTTCCTCCATCTGCAAACCGTGCTATGGAGGCACCTTTCGGCACTTGTGCCCCACTTGCTCCATCTCCTCAGTCACACATGAAGTGTCAGGACCTCTTAGCTGGCAGTGAGGGTGAAACATCCTGGTGAGGGGTGCAGACCTGGTCCCATGGTGCGGGTGGCAGCAGCGGGAACATTCTGCACACAGCGGTGAACACTGGTGTGCTTGTGGCGTCCCCCTTGTTCATGTCAAGAGGAAGACCTCAGTGCACATGTACATCCAGCACCCAAGGCTGCAGCCTCACTTCTGGCTCCTCCAGAACCACTTTTTGAGACTTGATTTTTTGCACACCATTATTTGTATGCTCCTTATCCAGGTGCAAATCACTTGATTTCTCCCTGCTTGCTTTCATAGCTCTCTAGCCCCCCTTGCTAGGCAGGGATTCAAGTTTTGTTCAGGACATGTGATAGCCTGACCCTGAAGAGAGGTCAGTAGAGACAGTAACGGTACTGACCTGGCAGGAGAGCACTAAGAACATGAAGGTGGTTTTCCCAAGGTCAGCCTCATCCCTTGCCCTCTGGCTGTGCCAGCCCCTGCACTTTCCCCAAATGTGGGCAGCATCACTGTGCTGTGGCTGTGGGGTGCATTCCTGTTGTTCCTCAGAAAAGAAAGAGAAAAACTTTTTTCTTTCGCTCTTGGTGCCTGCCCTTGTGAGTGTAATCCTGTCTCTCCTGTCTCAGACCTCTTTTCCCAGCCTTGTGAAGTGCTGCCTCAGGGCTGTCCCTGATCTACCTCGCATCTGTCACACACCCCAGGGGCCAAAAGGATTGACTGGGAAGTAATCAAAGTCCAGCTGACAAGCAAATCCAGCTGCTTCTTTGAGGGAGATTCCTCTCTGTGCTGTCCTGGGCGGTTTGGATGGAGCATCTTATGGGAGAAGCTGATCTCCTTGGACCCTTCTGAGTACTCTTGGAAAAATTCCTCAGGTATTGAAAGTGCATCAAGCTGAGTGGTGTGGTTGACACACCTGAGGCACGGGTTGCCACCCAGAGGGACCTGGACAAACTCGAGGAATGGGCCCTTGTGAACCTCATGAGGTTCAACAAGGCCAAATGCAGGGTCCAACCGTGTCCTGGGCTGCATCCAAAGCAGCGTGGCCGGCAGGTTGAAGGAGGTGATTCTGGCTCTCTCCTCCGCTCTGGTGAGACCCCACCTGGGAGTCCTCCGTCCATGTCTGGAGCCCTCAGCACAGAAAAGACACGAACCTGTTGGAGCAGGTCCAGAGGAGGGCCACCAAAATGATCAGAGGGATGGAACACCTCTGCTGTGAGGACAGGCTGAGAGAGATGGAGTTGTTCAGCCTGGAGAAGAGAAGGCTCTGGGGAGACCTTGTTGCAGCCTTCCAGTGCTTAAAGGGGGCTTATAAGAAAGATGGGGACAGACATTTTAGCAAGGGCTGCAGCAATAGGACAAGGGGTAATGGTTTTAAACTGAAAGAGGGGAGATTCAGACTAGATCTAAGGAAGACATTTTTGACAACAAGGGTGGTGAAACACTGGCACTGGTTGCCCAGAGAGGTGGTAGATGCCCCATCCCTGGCAACATTCAAGGTCAGGTTGGACGGGGCTCTGAGGAACCTGATCTGGTTGAACATGTCCTTGTTCATTGCAGGGGGGTTGGACTAGATGGCCTTTAAAGGTCCCTTCCAACCCAGAGATTCTGTGATTCTATGATTCTATTGCTTGCTAGTTGCCCTCAGCTGCTTTGCGGCAGTCAGAGGACTGAGAGGACAGCAAGGCAGTGAAAGGAGGGTTTGTTGGAAACCTTGGCAAATTTGGAGGGAGCCCTGCCAGTCACACTGCTGTGTTCTGTGATGGGGCGCCCATCACAACAGTTGTCTGATCTGGCCTTGGCCAGAGCACGGGGGCCCTCCCAGCTGCCTGGCTGTTGGAAGCAGTCCCCCAGGGTGAGGTGCTGGGTGTGCCGCAGGAGCTTGCCGATAAGGCTACGCAGACTGATTCATATATGTTCAGAGGCTGCTTCCAGCTCAGTGCAGGTGACTGCGCACGTGGAGGTGCCAGCGGCAGTGGTGAAACGTCTGCAGGTCCTCCTGCCAGCAGCTGTTGCAGCATGGTGGTGGAGCACAGGCTGGTGCAGGCTTTTCCATGGCTGCACGGTTATCAGGATGGATAGGTCAGTCTGCATTGAAAACGCTGAGAATCCCCTTCCTGTCTGGAGGAGGATGCGCTGCCTTCTGGCAGGAGGCAGCAAGTCACTAGCGGTTGTGTGTGGCTGGCAAAAGAAAAGGCATATCCCTGAGAGAGAGGAAGAGCAAGGTATGCGTACATGAGTTGCCCTGTCTCCCCAGGTACGGCCTTTGTGATAAACTGTGAACTGTTTTGTTCATCAAACTTTGTGTCAGATGCAATTAAGTCTTGTGATATGTGTTAGCAAAAAGTTAGTTAAACCGCAGAGTGACAAACTATCCTTTTGAGCTGGCTGCAATCTATCTTGAATCTTGCATAACCATGTTTGCTAAAGTTCGCTAAAATTTCCTTAGAGCATTAAAGTTTGGATGTTAATGCTAAGAACAAAGGAGCTATGTAATAAGATGGAACGGCGTGATAAGAAGTCCGTTGCTTAACACCTTGAATACCCCTGGCAACAAGAAAGAACATGCCTGGACATGTCTGGGAACAAGACAGAACCTGCCTGGCAACAAGACAGGAGGGAGGCGGAGTAGATTGCAATTGGGAGATTGGAAAGAAAACGGGAAGTGAAACGGATTATGATTGGAGAAACTGACCACCGATGAGGAGACGAGAAGTATAAAGAGAGGACTGAAAGACTGTTAAGCGTTCAGCCGTTGGTGGAGCAGGAGACTCCCTGGCCGCCCCAGCGCTGTTTTGCTTACTTGTCGCTTGCTTTAATAAATCAAAAAAATTTCTAATTGACTAGTCTCTGTCAATCAGTTGGACAGGTAAATTATAACACTCTCAGCCTCCAACTTTTGTCAGCTCAGGGGACCTCCTGAGCCTTAAGTGGTTCATCAGTTTAGTACCCCTTATTATATCTCTCCTCCACGGGCTTGTCTAGTGCCCCTTGAGCCCATGCAAGTTCTTTGCATACGCTGTCCTCTGGAAAGCAGCTTGCAGATCTGCTATCTCCATTGCATCATCTTGTTTGTTTTCAGCCTGGCTCCAGCTGACTTCATTTGGTTATGGTTTCCTGATACAGCAGTAGCTTAGCTAACATTAGCTCAGCCAGACCCTCCACGCCTCCCAGTCCTTATTTTGTGCCATCTCTCACCCTTGCCTGACTGCATGGTAAGTGGATTGAACTTGCTCAAATGGCTGGGTTAATAAGCTGAATCATTTTATCTTGCAGTCAGAATTTGCAAGGGGAAATGAGGCTGTGCTGCACAGATGGGAGGAGGGAAGGAAAGCGTGAAGGATAGGGTAAAAGGAGGAAGACAGTGTAAGGCTTCTCCCTTTCTGTAGCAGCAAAGTTGTTCAGCTCAAGCCTGTCATGGGACTGTACCCTCACAGTGGATCTTTTTTATCAGCAAATATTAGACCTAAAAGTAGCAGGTATTTCTGCCAGTGAACTAGAGCAGGAATACCAGAGCAAGCTGTTGTAGGTGGTGGGGAACCTCCTGCACTTTCCCTTTGCTGTCTGCAGTTGAACTCTGCTTACAGCTCCATGTTCACAAAAAAAGGATTGTGCCAGATTTATCCTGAAATACATTTACAGAAGATGTTTTGTTTCGGAAAAGAGCCCAGTCATAACAGCCTGCAGAAAGACAAGGCACAATACACCTACAACAAGCTTCTTGCTACTTCCCTGTGTCAGACAAACCTCTCACCAAATCTGGTGGGAGTTCTCCTGGGCCAGACATGGGTAAAAAGCACAGATGACCAGGCTGTTCCCCTGACCCTGTGGCACATGTACTCACTGGGTGCTCTAGAGCTTTTCTGCATCACCATGCCCTTTAGTCTAGTAAAGAAGCAGACTGACGTGCAGTGATGGACACCTCCTGACAGCAGACGTGCTGTTCTCGGTTTGCTTCCCATGACCCCCCTCACAAAATAACCCCCTGACTCGGAAGGGCCTGGGCATGACCAGGTGAAAGCTGCTGCTCTAAACGATGCAGAAGCTCCCATGAGCTTTCATTTGCTTTGCTGGGGCTCCCTCCGGTGGCCTTCAGCTAGAAGGGCTCACCCAACGCAGCGTTACAAGTCCTCGGCAGAAATTGAGCTGGACATAAATCCAGGGAAATCTTTCCCACGATGGCCCTGCTGACGGCATGAGGTGCTCGGGATGGGCATCGAGGGGCCGGCAGAGCACGTCACATGAGCCAGTGCAGGGTGGCAAGGGACCCCTGCCCTCCAGAAGCAGGAGAGTTGCTTCAACAAGGTGGTGGGCCCTGGCTCCCCTCCTGTTGAGCCCCAGCAGCCTGGGCGGGAGACCCGGGCTACCCCAGTACTCTCACGTTAAGCATGCAGTTCGCTCCTTTGGAGTCTGCCTGTCCCTCTTCTGCAGCGTGGCCTCTCCCTGATGCGGGTGCAACATGGGTGCTGCTGCCCTGTCCTCCCCCGGGACCCTCTGAGCAGCAGGGAGCCCCCGGCGACGCACTGCACAGGGGAGCTCTGCCGGCATGTGACACAAGGTGTTGCGGGTTGTTCTGCCTTGCGTTCACCTGAGTGCATAGATGCTGGGTGATGCTGGGGGAGCCTGATGTATCATTTGGGACGTGTGGAGATCTTGGGGGGGACAGAAGATGTCTGTGAGGGGACTCGAAAGTGGGATCCACTTTGGGGGAGGGAGGGAGGGATAACTTGGGAAAGGCGGCCTGACCCTACACTGGCATAGGAGCACCTAGGAAAATGTTACCAGACCAGCTGGAATTGTGAGATGACATCGTTCGGGAAACTCCTGGTGCAGAGGGAGGAGCGGGACAGTTGCATGGAGGCCCTGAGAGTGGATGGGTATGTGGCATCTCAGGAGCTCATGGGAGGAAAACAGAAGCCCCTTGCCTCGTGAAATATGGCCGGCATGAAGAGACTGTGGTGTGTGAGCTCTACTTTCCCAGCTCCCTGCAGAGTCCTGCGGCAGCAGACAGCCCCTCCAGAGGCCAGTGGGCTGCAGTGGAGCCTGCTTGCAACCCCTCTTGCTTCCCCAGGGGGCCAGAGCTGCGCAAGGGAGGCTGCGTTTTTGCCATGGGGTTTTGCTCAGCTCCCAGGAATTCACTGTGCCCTGCACAGCTGCACTGTCTGGGTATCTGTGCTGTGGTGTACTCATCCTGCCTTGACACAAATTGTTCTTTACCACAGGTAAAGAGGCAGAGGAGGAGATTCACCCTGCAAAAGCAATTGCAGTAGAAACCTGCCAGGAAGCAGGCTCTGAGGGGGTAGCGTGAGGTGAAGCCCAAGCCCAGGCTATAATTTTTCCACTGCCACCATCACCCTTCAGAGACCAGGTAAGCTGCCACGGGTCTGCTGACCCATGCTGAAAGCAGGCTCTGCTCTCTGCATCACATAGGTGCCTTAGAAATATTTTACCCAAAGCCAAGCTGCTTATTTTCAAAGCAAGAAGCTCTAATCCTGTGAAAATATTATTTTCCAGTTATGACTTGCAGAATGGCTGATGCAGATCTAATCGATCTGTTTAGTCAGTCCTGTGAAAGCACAAGCATCAAAGCTACTGGCTTTGACGCAGGTGAAGAGCTGTGTTGCCTGATGTGAATTCTCATTGTTTTGGCCCTTAATTTCAGGGCAGTAACTGCAACAAAAAACTTTTTTGCTACCACGTGACTAAAGAACTGATGAGGCTTAGGAAAAAAGGTCAGTATTCTTAATGCTAAGTTATTTGCTGTCTTAGAGCATCTCCCTGGAGCTAGCAAGAAATAAATGTTCACAGCATCCAGCAGAAGTGTGTTTTTTTCAGAGCGGGAGCCAAGGTCAATAGTATTTACAGTGCTAGTTTTAGCACTGTAAAGTAGCTCTAGCTGAAATAACACTAGCTCAGTAAGTAACACTTAGGGGTGTCAATCTGCTGCAGTAAACCTACACAACACTGGATAGCTGTTGAAACATCCTTTGGGTGTAGCACAACCAGGGTCCTGGAAAGGACCTACCTTCCTCGTCTGGATTAGCAAAAGACAAAGCGAGTTTCCCAGGAGCCCAGTTTTAGAGTTTGTTTTCAGAGCTGAGCAACGCCAAATGCTGGAGTAATACTAGAAAACTGTTTCCCCACAAGATTAAAATCTGTTTAAAACAAGCACAGCAAGAGTATTGGTTTCTGCTGACTTTGTTGGTACAAGGTAGTGAGAGAGCTGGGAGGTGACATTGTCATGAAGAGAGACCCTGAGCTCTGCTGGGACAAGGCAGCTGAAGCCACAGCATAGCTCAGTAGCTTGGCAACTGGCCTTTAGCTGATCCTAAATTAAAGAGGCTCCCCTGTCCCGTCACTGATGCTGCTGAAAGGTTTTTTGCCATTGCACCTCCTGTCACTTGGAACAGCTTTCCTGTAGCCCCTGGCACTCATTAGGCTCAGATGTATGCTGCTGATTTCAGCTCTCTAGCCCATATTGCCTCTCGTTGTATCGAACGGCTGAACAGCCTCCCTGTGGATCTGGCGGAGGCGGAGGGGCAGCTGCTGGCAGTGGGCTGGCAGCTGCAAAGGGACCTGGGTGTCCCTCGCCTCAGCCCCCCGCGCCTCGCTCCCCCCCAGCTCCCAGTCTGCAGACACCCTCCAGCCTGATCTCAGAGGCTTGCAAGGGTGGGCCAGGAGCACATTGCAGCGGTCAGGAGACATTACAGCCATGGCGTTGCGGTCTCAACGAGCTGGTCTCACAAGTCCCAGTGGTTTTCCTGGTCTCATCTACCAATCTACCATGAGAAAGGCCTGAACTGTATTCCTTTATTCTCCTTAACAAAATGAGATAAAATTACTGCTTATGCTTGAATATGCACTTAGATTGGCGGGGGCCTGCAACAAGGGGCTCCCAGGCTCCACCGAACTCCTCAGCTCTGCCTGGGACTCCTCCATGGGCCTGACACACCTCTAGCGTAGAGGTTATTATCCAGAGGTTGAAAGTGGCTGGCTGTAAGGACCTTTGAAATTTTTTGAAAATGGCTGACTTGTTGGCCCAAGCAGTGCATGCACTTGCTACAGTTTTTGAAAGAACAGTGTGAAAAAAGTTCTTTTGAAGCAAATGGCATTTGTGGTGTGTAATCAGGATGTTCACCACGTTGAAATGGATGTCGAGGGAGGCATCTCCACCAAATAAAGAGGGATTGCTGGCACCTTTGTAACAGTCATTAAATCAGACCACTGTCACCTTTGCAATGGCTGAACAGCAGCAGATACTCATCCAAGCCCTTTTCTGTGCACTTTTCCACACATGCTCTCACTGCCCTTTGTCTCTCACAACAAATCAGCAGCTACAATGAGCACCCTAAGGCAAGATACATGGCACATTAATCAGTATGCCAATGCCTACAAAAGAGCCTGCTTGGTTTTTTCCCCATATAAACTGCTTTCCTAAGCAGTTGTCTTCACTGGAATGTCATGGGAATTTTTCTCTACTGTGTTTCTAGACCAGAAGCAGTTTTAAAGTCACAGCTGCAAAAAATGTCGTGTTAGCAGTGCTTGGTTATTGAGCAGGTATATTGATGCAGGCTCATTAACAGCTGCTATTGATTTACACATTCTACTAAATAGCTGGGTTAACAAAGTCAAATCATACAGCTGTCATTCTTCCCTCTGTTTTGATTTGGTAGAGACTGTGTGTCTGGTCCTGAGCACTCCAACAGTTCAGCTAAAGATTGGGGAAGAAGAAGAAATTGCTGCTCAGTTCATCTTTTCTGGTGATTCCCCATCCTCAGTCTATCACTAACTAGCTGCGATAGTGTGCCAGTCCCTCTTCCAGCACCGAGTCCCTGGGGCATTGCCCTAAAACGTGCTCCTTGCCTGTGGACAGTAGAAGTCCACGCAGCAGCAAAGAGTCAAGGGGCTGCAGTGAGGTCCCTCCCGTCTCTGCCTCCTTCATGCAAAGGCACGATGCTGGATGTAGCACGGGGTGCATGTGCCACTTCTGGGACGGCGGAGGACTTGGTGCAAAGGTCAGGAGATGCCACATTTGGGAGAACAGGAGCCTCTCTGGCCATGGATGCAGCAGCTGTGCTTAGATTGCTGAGGAGGGCTCAAGTTACACATTTCAGCTGTGGATTTTGTACAATTTTTTTGATCTTTAGACTGAGGGTCACATAGCATGGCTTTGCTCTGGAGTCGAGCTTCCCTTTGCAGTTGGAAATGTTTAGCTTTGGCTGTTCAGGCCAGAGAAATGCACTTAGCTTGAGAAGTAAGCATGCAGGGGCAAGTTAAAACCAGTGCTTACCTCCAAAGACCCCTGTTGTCTGGAAGAAAGTAAGTTAAAGAGGTGTGAAACTAGGCAGCAGCACCTGGGAAACCTTAGCTCTTTCCTTTGCACCTTCTTTTGTTTGGCTGGTAACACTACTTCCCTCCTCTTGCCTATCTGCACCTAGTCCAGGTATTAGAAGAATACGGCACATTGCCTGGGGGCTGCCTGGGAAAATCTGTGGCCCAGAATGAGCTGGATGAACACTTTGAAAATCAGATCCTGGTTTAAGGGTGAAAATGGACGCTAAGCTCATTTGAAAATGAGCACCTATGTCTGTCCCTTATGTAGAGAATAAAGTCCATAGAGCAACCTGGTGGGATGGATGAGATTCCTGACTAAGTCAGGTCATCTTGTAGGCAGTTTGGGTGTTGGTGCTTTTCAGAGGTTCAAAGAAGTCTTTTACATGTGACTGGGAACTGTAACAATGACCCTGCTCAACCCCTTCCAGAGTTCTGCAAATTTTCAGACCCTAGAGCATATTTTGCTTTGTAAAGGAAAAGCCAACTCTGCAGTGTGGCAAGCTATGGGAATAGATGCTAAATGGATATAGAGCATATTGTGATCTCAACCGAAGACTGCACATTGCTTCTGATATGCTGTGAACACACTGGAAAAATTGCCTGCACTATGGTTTGTGGAGATAAAAAGCACTTGCCAAGTGCAGTAAGACGCGGAGCAGCCATGTCAAACCCTTGCAATAACATCCACTGAAGAAGGGTAGTTTTTTTCAGGGTAACATCTCTTCTGTTTTATATGAAGATATTTATTACGTGGTGTTACAAGGGCTGCACTTTTACTTACATGGCCTGAAATTCTCAGGCTCTGGGAATCCCAAAAGGAGGGGAGTAGTTTTCAGGAAGGCTGTCCTCATTTTCTCAAAGATATATGCCAATCTTTTTTCATGCTTTTAGTGATTACAGCAGGTATTTTCTTTGCTGATTGTTTACTTCTTCAACCACGCTGGATCCTTGCAGGTCAAGATAACCCAGCCCCCTGGATCAGGGCAGGGGATGGAAATGAAGTAGCACAGCTGCAGCAGTGCGCAGTGGCTGAAGGACTGTCCCATTCACAGTTGCAGCTACTTGAAGCTCTTGTCTTCAGGAAAAAAAGAAACTTCCAAATTCCAGAAGAAGATAGGGTGAGAGAGGAGGAGCAGAGTGCACAGGGACTGGTGTGATGGCTGGTGTTAGCGGTGTGGATTGGAAGAGCAGGGGGAAGGATGCTGTGCGCCAGACTGAGTTGTGAGGCTCTTGGGAATACTTTTCCCATCAGGAAACATCCCTTTGCCCTCTGTGGATTCTCTCTTTACACCCCTTCTGGGGGGAGCACACTGGGCAGTGAGCAGGTCTAGTACTGTAGCCAACGTGGTCATGCCTGGTTCTTCTTTTCCCTTCCAGTGTGATTAGTACCAATGTCTGAAAGTCTGCTTGCAGGCAGGACCTTCCCAGCTGGGAAGTACTGCCCATCCTAGAGAGGAGCAGAGCTGATGGAGCCCCCAGGACCACATTTTGTTACTTCAGGGAAGATTTAGTGTCTGCCCTCTTTCTCTCATACCTCTTACCCTGAGGTCATCCCTGGGGCGGGAGCCAGCTTCCAACATAGGCTGTGGCACTGAAAGAGCATGGTCACAATGGGGCCATAAAAGCAGACAAATCTTCGTGCCCTTCAGAGGATGATGGCCTCCTTTTTCCTGGGTGTTGTGAAGAGCAAGCAGTTCTTTGGAAGTAACAACTTTTTTAGGTACTGTGGAACAGGACTGTAAAACACAGGCCCAGAGCAAGACTGAACAGCATTGACAGAAGGTTTTAATCACAGAGCAGCACAGAAATAAACAGAAGTATCCTGATGAATAAAACTGGGGAGTCAGAGGAGAGAGACAGATAAGACTTCGGTGTGAAAAAGGAAGGTTGGGCGCACTCAATCAGTGACAAAACAGCACGTAGCACTAGAAGAGGGTCGCTTCTTAGGTAGCTCAGTGAGACTGTAGAGCATTCCTCTTGTTATGCAGTAGGTGGAGAAAGAACACCAAGCATTGGGCAACATTACTTAGTGCAAGTTTTTATTTGCTCATCTGCCCGAATGCTAACAGAAGCCTCCAGAACCGCTCTTTCCGCTCTCCTACATCCACAGACACTCATAAAGTGCATTACTTAAACCTTTATAACTGAGAGCATCATCAGTGTGTCACTGAAAAGCTTCTCTGTGATCTGCAGGTCATTGTGTCACCCTTGTAAGTGAGAAATATTATGCAAAGACTTTTGTGTTTGTATGCTGTGAGTTTAGATTTGGAGCCCTACATTTAAAAATGATTGCTCTAAATTTTCCCTCCTGTTATTGCACTCACAGCTTCAACTCTCCTCTTCTGCACTGCTCTTCCCAGCTGTAACATACAATATGCCTGCATTTCTTTTACTCAACAGCTGCAGCAGGGATTTTTCTGTTTGCTTGTTTTCCCTCACCATATTTGGTTCCTCAGCTATGACCTTTTGACAAAATGCATAAAGCATCTGGGGAGAAAAAAAAAAAAGGGAAAAGAGTGGTTGTTTTAGACTGGAGATGCTATGATGATCCTTAGCATTTAACCTTAATTATACACAGCAGAGCCATGGTCGTTGGTGTTGCATCAACTATCTGAAGTCTTATCCCATCTGCTGTGCCTGAGCATAATGATTTCTATGCGTTAAAGTCTGGGAAATGTGATACTCTTCAGCTTGATTATCCCTTAGTTTGCGGACTTGACTCCCCAGGAGTGTGCTCCAGTCCCCAGCCTATATACTCTATTTACCTTGCAAAATCATAAGAGACATTAAGGGGTTCGCTGGCTCATACCAACTCCTTCCCCTCCTTCGGTGATGCAAAGCAGCCATAAACCTGCGGTGCGTAACAGCTGAGAAGAACTGCTGAGAGCGGGCCTTGGCGTTGTTAGTGCACGCACAGAGTGACGCAGGCAAAGCCGGTCTCAGCATTTTGTTCGCTAGCCTATCGTGGTAATCTTTTTGCCGCTAACCTCCAGCACCCTCATACTAATGCTCATCCTCACATGAGTGCACATAAACCCAGCAAGAGGATTTGGGAGCAGCTTAGACAAACGGTTCATTAGGGTCTTTCTCTGCCAAGTGATGTTTTTTTCTAAGGTTCTCATCACTGAGCTACTGTAAAAATAAATTCTCCAAGTCACCAGACAGCTGCCACCGTAACAGACTCATCTGGCATCCAGGCGTGAGGGACGGGGATTGTTATCCCATCAAGAGTTAGCTTTTTTTCTCTTGGTTAGGCTGATGGATGAACGGAGTGGATCCGTTTGAGCCAGATGAAAGCTGTGATTATTTTGTGTTTCTCCTCAGCACAGGGAGATTTGCAGGTCCTATGGTGCTGCCCAGGTATGTCTGAACCCGTCAGAGGTTCAGAGAGCTTCACTCCGGTGGTTGCCTTTTAAAGGATGTGCTCCCTGCAGTAGAATGTGGATGCTGTTTGTATTGTGGAATTGTGGTAGGTTATCTAGTTTACCTTTAAATAACCTAATTATACAGGTAGCCTGTGTGCACATAATACCTGGTGGAGAACTGTGTTGGTTTCAGCCTCTGTAGTACCAGCAGGTCTCTCAATGCCTCTCACTCTCTAACCTGAATCAATAATATGACTTGCCTACTCAAACCCTCTTTCATCAGTGCCCCTTTTAGATCTGACACCAACTTCTTGCCCTGTCCACCTCCCGTCTTCTCTGTGAGTCAATCTCCATGGTCCCTCTAGCACCAAGAAACAGCTTAATTCCCAGTGCCAGGTTAGACCTTCTCTCAGACTTACTCTTGAGGAGTTTGCTGCAGTATCACCTGCAATGAGGCAATTTTTGGAGCTTTCTTGGGTGGTTTACCAGTTCATACAATAGCATCTACCCTTGGTTTCTAATGTTTTCCCTCCAAGCCCTGCTCAGTTAGTGAGAGGCAGACTCAAACCAGGACTGTGTGGTTCACTGCAGGATTACCAAGTGGCTGCAGGGTTTGCAGAGCACCCTTTACGGAGCTGCTTGTCCTGCTCAGACCACCCTACTTCCATGATATCATCTCTTCTCTTCCAGTCGTCTTCCAGTGGTCCTCCAGACCTCCTCGTCCTGTCTCTCCTTCCCCATCACATCAGCTCCATCTGCTTGCTTTCTCCCTTTCCCTGGACCAGAAGATAAAGCTACCTTTTACCTGGCTAACCCCTCCTGCAATCTCTTTTACCCCCCTCTCCAGACCCTGCCTTTAGTCTCATCTGCTTACCAAGCTTTCCACATTGCCTATTTGTCGAGGGAATATCTGTGGTAGAGCGTTCCCTGTGATACCCCTGCTCCTCCCTCTATGCCATACTTTCCCAGTGCAGAGGCTGAGTGTTTATCCTTTGTAAAAAAAAAAATCTATAGGATTGCTCGGCTATAGGCTCTGTAGGATGATCTGCTCAATACACGAATGCTCATGTTGACCATGCAGAAATATGCAGACATAACTCACATCTAACTGTCAAGAGCACTGGAAGAAAAAAAAAAAAATATAAAATCAAAGAACCATATAGCAAGTTTTGAGTTTTGTTGTGGGTTTTTTTTTTTTTTTAAATAACCCAAGAGGTCTGAATCTGAAGATAGAGCTTATTTATTTATTTGATAGAGCTTCATACCAAAAAACGTATGTCCAACCAGTAGACATAATTTCGCCTTTCCTCTGAAAAATAGTCAAGATTGTAATTCCTCAAACTGTTATATCACTTGGCATAATTATTTGTTTTAGATGAGTAAACATCATGTCAAAAAACAATCCTATGCTCTCAAATTCTCTGGTCTGAAAAAAATGGGTGCAATTTCCAGAGCAAAGGGAACATTTTATACTGCAGGAAGAGGGCAGATGGAAAGCTGACGGAGATGAGATCTGGTTGCAAGGCAGAGGGACTCTCAGCAGCAAGCTCTGTGGAGTTGCAAGAGAGGTGGGTTTATTGACAGAAAAGACTAGGGGAGTGAAAAGGGCTCAAATTGTACCTCTGCCTCTCTGGGTGAGAAGTCGTTTTACTTCTTGTTCCCAGTCACCAGGATGATACTTACCTCCTTTGGAAAGTGCTCTGAGATCTACAGATGGGGAGAAGCGTCACTGCTTAGCAGCTGAAAATTTCCAAACCTGCTCCTGTTGCAGTTCTCCTGCTCTCTGGGCGTGCTAGCTGCCTCTCTTAGCATCTCCCACTCTCTGGGCGTGCTGCTGCAGACTGGGAAGCAAAGAGCATCTTTCATTCCCTATGCAAATCCATTGATGAGGACATAAAATGCATTGTGCATGCTAAAACTTGCTGATCTTGTTTGAATAAATGCCAAGGATTAACAGCACGTAAATTCACCATTGATTTGACAACAATGATGTTATGTGCCCTAAACACTGATGGGATTTGTTCAGTGTTTAGGATGTGGGCTCTGAGGTGGAAAAAGGGGATTGCTAGTAATTTTTTAAGCCTCTTTGGCTGCACCAAGGCAGACTGTTGGTATTGTATGAATTCTTCAGATAAAATAAGTATCAGTCTTTGTATGAGGAGAGTGGATATTTTAACTTTTCCAGTATACAGCTGAATAGTAAATCTGACTGTGGATCACTATAAACCAGGAAATAAGAATCACCCCATTCCTCTAAAACAGGGAGAAAGGAGATTTTAGAGTGGAAAAAGGATCCCAAAGGCCAGCAATAAAACAGAGGATTGTGCCTTAAAAACAGAGGGACAAAGATTTCTTTTTAGGTAGAAACTAGAAATGTCACCTCCACAACTTGTCCCCTCTGTGATCACTTTCTCCCTGGCTCTGGTGTTCAGCAACTTTGCAGCCACGGTCACTGTGAGGAAGAGTGGGGCCCACCTGGGACAAAACTTGTGGTACAGGGGTTGACTGTTTATTAAGCAAGAGTTGCAGAGGCAACGGAAGAGAGAGCTATGATGACTTACACTAGGACAGGCTTAACCCCTGGCTCTTTAAGCCAGGCTGCTGGAGTGCAGGATGTTGCTCACCTGCTCCCAGCTGGGCAGCTGATGGCTGTTTGGGAGGCTTGGGAATTTGCAGAGTTCTCTGGGGACATGCTGATCTCTCTCTAAAAGAAAACCAAGCCAAGGTGGGTTTTTTTGTTTTGTTTTGTATTAAATACACTTGCTGAAAGTTAGGCTCCTAGATCTATATTTAAACTTCTTAACACATGGCCTGATTTTCAAAGGTGCTCAGCATGTAGCAACCCTCCCACTAACTGGCTTCTTTCTTGCTAGGAACTGTCCTCAGGGAGGGGTTTTCAAGTGTTCTCTTTGCTTTTAACAAGAAACACTTATTCATCTAATGATGAATGTCATCTCATGTCAGCCCTCCCATTGTGTTAGCCCTGCAGCCCCAACCACAGTTACACATGGTGTGAAAATTGCACTGACAACATGGCCGCACCTCCTCCCATCCGTTATAAACTTTAGCAAATATCAACAGCATTCAAAACTCGACAGAAATCACTACTTTAGTGCTCTCCATGATATTTGGTAGGGGTTGAGTGCAGAGCGAAAGTGAGTCAGTTGCCCCCTCCTCCATCAACATCCCAAGGAAAACCCTGGTAGAAAGGCTTGGAGCTCCTGACCATGGCACTGCCCTGGGTGGCATCCATGTGTTTGAGGAGCAGAAAATGAGCCTTCTAGAGAAAGGACTCTTCCCTTAAAAAGAACGAAATAAATGCTCTGTGTTCATTTCTAGGGAGAGCTTTTAGTAAGTGCTTAGCAGCTCATGAGCCAAAACTGAAAATGCTGGCTCCCTAGTGAGCCTGCCCTTTAAGCCTGGCTGCTTGCATCCTGTCCAAAGCTAGGTCTATGTAAAATTAAGAAAAAGCATGGTTGTTTTTTTACACTCAAACAGGTACTTCACACACATTATGCAGTATTTTTCACCACAGCCAAGACTGGTAGGAAGAAAACTTGCAACGAAATCACATTGTTACCTTCCCTAGCTCTGTGTCGCTGTCATGAACTCCTTTTTGTACCTCAGAGAAATGTTCCTCCAAAGGGAAAACTTAGTTTGACTAGCATGCTGCAGCAATTTTATCACTAAATATTGGCAGAGACTATTCACTCCGTTATATTGTCACTAAACAGTGTACATCTAAATGCAGAAGACTATGTAAATGAGTATGGTTGTACCTTTTTGGGCTGACAGGTTTATGCAAAAGAAAAAGCAGCAGAACTCATTCCTGTTTTCTCTAAGAGCTATCTGAAGAGTCGCACCCTCTGCAGATTGACAGAGACCACTTGACTCAAGAGGACATGCAGATCTGATCATTGCCTCTCCCGGGGCTGCAACACACCAGACAGAAATGGTAATTCCAGTTATATTAGTGCTTCAGAATTGCATACAAACCCTCTACAGCTACACCGGACCAGTCACCGCTCCACTTGCTTTTCTCTTCACATCGGGCTTGTACAGAGTGTGGCAGGGGGGTTGGAAACAGCGCTGGACTCACCTAGAAATTGGCAGGTGAGTCAGTCATGCAGACAAACTAATAGCAGCTAAATACAAGCAAGGGCTGTGCTTGATCACTGAAGCCTGCTTTACTCAGAAGCATGATCTAGGATTTCTGCTGCTTGTCCTGGGCAACATCCTTTACTGAATGTCTCATGTGCTGGCAATTATGCATGATGGTTTAGGAAGGGATTCTTGCAAAGGTAAGCTAGACAGCAGGTCCTACTGGAAGACCTTTTGAGTTGGACTCATATTCCAAAATGGCAATGAGGCTTTGAGGAAACCTGCCGTTGATACATTGCTTTTGAGTGTGCTCCTGAGCACATGCAATAGTTTTTCTTCCTTTTATAGGAACATCAGCAGATCTCCCTGCTTTTGCTCAGTAGGTGATAACGATGCACAAATGTTGTGCATCCTGTGAGAAGTCTGGTCCCCTGAACTAGTCCAAAGTGGTTGCTTTCTCCTCTCATACTGAATTCTTTATTTAATCCAGTGCCAGTGGAGGTCCCAGCTAGAGCTCAGTCTGGCCACAGT
>NW_010544356.1:0-15030 GCF_000687285.1 Phaethon lepturus | reverse complement strand
TTCTTCACCAAAAAGGTTGTCAGGCACTGGAACAGGCTGCACAGAGAAGTGGTTGAGTCACCGTCACTGGAGGTATTTAAACATGTAAGAGGTAGTGCTTAAGGACATGATTTAGTGGTGGACTTGGCAGTGCTAGGTTAACAGTTGGACTTGATGATCTTAAGGGTCTTTTCCAACTGAAATAATTCTGTGATTCCATGACTGTATGAACATCTGGAATGGGCAAAAGCTGTTGGATCTTGAGTAAGAGCTCTAAGCAGTGTAACTGAGTAGCTGAATAATTTTTATGTTTTATGCTTGTGTTTAGAAATTTTACAGTAGAAACTGCAAGCAAGAAGGGGATACCTCTTATATCTTAAATTATTTAGGACTATAGAATAGGTGTGAAAGGTATGATCAAACAAGGAAGCAGGATTTTGATGAAAAAATTATCCTTTCAAGAAAACAATGCTGATGTTCACTGCAGAGGGCAGATCTCCTGCTCTGTCTCCACATTATTTGGGAGTGATATTGTTTCAGTGAAGCACAAAACTAACTGATTTGGTTTTCTCCTAAAGAAGAAAATAAAGAACACATGATAGACTACCATAGGCAGAGGAAAGTATTATGGATGGACTAATAGATCAAAATGAAAATCACGTGAGCTGAAACTTCCAAAGTTACCCACCAGGTTTATTAATCCAATGTATATTAAAAGCGAGTGATAAATAGAAAATCCTGTCCCTTAAGAAGTTTGGAAAATCCCATTGGTGGTAATAAATAATTGATAAGATTTCAGAAGTTGATAGTATAATACTTCTTCATTATGCTCACTCGAATACGGAATTCCTCTGGATAAATGAAGGACAGAACTGTTTGAAGTAACGCCACTATGTGGTCTTTTCACTTAGGAAAAGAATTAGACCTTATATTTCCAACAGGTTTCCCACGCACATGATTGAAAACCTTAAAATGCATAGAGGTGATTATAGAAAACACCTAAAAAAATCAAACCACCATCTCTGAATGGACTGTACAGGGCAGCTTTGGAGCAAATATCTGTGCAGTCATCGCATGTCTTATTATGTGGGCAACTTGACTATATTTAGTTTTGTACAATTCATCTCAGAAGCAAAACATTATTTTCTTAGTGGTATCTTTAACTATATATTTTAGCAAAACCTGTTTCTACTTATTCAAGCAGTATTTAAATTCTTATTTACTTCAATCAGCTGAGGTACTGGTGATCCAAAATCAGTTATCAGACTTCATTCTCAAGTGTCTGTTAACATACAGGAATTAAGGTGAAAAAGAGGATAAAAGAAATGTCAGATAAAACTTAGAAAACACGCTTCCTTTTCAAGTGTTTACAGTAATTAATGTTATCAGCATCAACAATTCACATTGTAAAAGTGAAGAGAAGAAAAATAGCATTGCTAGAAAAAACTATGATGTGTGTCTATATATGTAGATATATATACATACATTTAGAAGAAAACGTTGCTTTTAGAATACTATGAATTTCAGTGCATACCCTCAGCAAGACTGGTGATAAACCACTATTTAAAAATTAACACCTGAAAAATCTATTTTCACTTCATGCACAAACTAATCAGTCTTCCTCTCCTCTGGCAGGTTGGGCAAAATTCAGAGATTGCTCAGCAGAAAACAAAATGTTCAGTATTTCTTAAGAATGTAAGAATTTTTGATTTCCTATAAGGTGCTACACAGTAAAAAACTTCCCTGAATTATCCAGGCCAGCTCTCTAGCAGCACAGTGAATGTGGCCCAATGCCTCTATCTCCTTGGCTAAAAGTTGCATTGCCCTGAAGTGGGTAAACTCTCCCCAGCTGCGCTGCAGGATTGCAGGAGCCATCAATATCTGTGACAAGAGTTCACAAACAACTGTGTTATGACAGCTGTAAGGAAATGACTCGCTGCATATACGGGTACTTTAATCTAATTTATAATATGAAAGTTTCAAATCAGTGCAGATTTATATGTCATCTATTGAGAATTCTGTATCAACATTTAGCAAAACTTCTCACAGTTTGCAAGTTTTAAATGTTTATATTGATTTGGGTCAAAAAGATGGTGTTAAAGTACCAAAGTCCCTACAGATAGAAATTTTGGGTTTGATGTTACCTGGTACTTTAGGAAATACTTTAAAATCTCCAGTATGATCTCATTGGCAGGGATGCCATTCGGAAAGGGGAAGGGGATGTTTCTGTTATCGTCATCTTTGAGACATTCAGCCTATGCTGCTGAGATAGGGTTTACTTTGCATTTTTCATCTTAAAAAACATAAATTGGAGAATTAATTTTCTCATTGTGGAACCCTACCTGAAAAAGGTGCCTTCTGAACACTGAAATAATTGGAAATCCTTGATGTTTGGTGCTCTCCAAGGCTTTGTGTTTTGCTGACATAGAGGGGTCCCTCTGGCTCCCAGTGCCACAATTCAGGGGTTGCTTTTCCCTGGTCTTAAAAGCTCTGGAGAAATGGACACCACCAATAGCGTGTGTTTTGTCAGCAAACTGGGGTGCTTGCACTGTTTAACAATAACTCACTATTCCCTTTTCATCCCAAACGTAGTGAAGGAACTGAAAATTCAGTGTTGGCAAACAAATGTTTGATGTATACATTTCTTATCGCTTATATCTTTGCTGTAGTTTTAATTAGATATTTTAAATAAAATGTTAAGATGTGATTTTTGTTCATTTATTACTCCTTAATTATGTAATTAGTCTATTATAAATTAAATATATATTCTATGGTCTCCTATGAAAAGAGACTGAAAAATAAACATAGGTACTTCTTAGTGTATGCATTAATTTAGAAGTCAGATAATCAATAAAAAGGAAAACCAAATTAATCACAATTTAAGATACTTATGGCAAAGATGTTGCATAGAAGAAATTGTGGGATCTCCTCAGCAGAAATTACACAATATTGTGTTCTGGCTCATAAAAATGAGCAGGACAAACTTTAGGCGCAGGCACTGGTGCAAACGTGATTTGCAAGAGTAGCAGCACATAAAATAATCTGCGGGTGCAAGAGCAGAACCCGCACGGTCATTGGTGCAAGCAGTATGCACGCACAGGAGGAGACGATCCTCTTACCCTGTCCCCTCCCGTCTCCGGAGGCGAGTGGTCTTGGTGTCCAGCCCCGCAGTGACGAGGGATGCACACAGTCTCATTTCCAAAATCTGGGAACGGATGACCTGCCTCCCTGGGAGTCAGGGGGAAAATAACGGGCTGCATTTTCCTGAGGCACAGGGCTAAAGCAAGATCACTGCGAAGCTGTTCCTGGTGGCTGTCGCGGCTGGTAGAAGGCAGTCCATCATAGCTACATTTTAGTGTGAAAACTGTAATCACGACTTCCTGACACAGGACTGACAACCTGAATCAAAGCTGATTATATGTTCTGCATTGTTAGTAGAGCAGCAGAGATGAAAATACACAAGTTTTGCTGCCCAACAAAGAAATAAAGGGATAGAAAGGTCCAGATAGGTGTTAGGTGCCTGGTAAACTCAGTCATACACTTATTCACTTAGGATCTATGCTGTCAGAGCATGAGAGATTTAGTGGAGACTCTCAGAAATAACTCGTTAGAGCAGGGTGACTAACAGTGTGACTGTCTCAACTGGAATGAAAGCCACTTGTATTTGGGAAATGGCAATAAAGGTAACACTGCATATTCTGAAGATGAGGGAGAAGTCCAAGCTACTAAATATATCTTATAAATGTATGTATTACTTACAAGTTACTCAAATCACTGACAATCTCCTACAAAATGCCCCAGATAAACTCAACCAAGAAAATGCCAATCAAAAAAAAATTATTCCTGGGGAATGGAATACTCAGCTGGAGAAAACAATTAAGTAATGAACAGTTGCTTGGAAGGTTGAAGAGTGGTTTGCAGGTAGACTAAAGTTCCCAGATAGACGGAAAGAGACAAAATGCAGAGTTAATGTTGTTTCTCTTCCCTCCATAATGCCTGTGAGAAACAGAAGTTTATAGTTCTGTAACCAAGGTTTTGTATCCCAGAACTTAAGATGATGGTGTCAAAAGTATAAGTACATTGTTTGGTATGTATAAAATCTAGAACTATTTTCATATGGTGCATCATCTGAATGGAATGATGTTCTGTTCAGATTTATTTTTTTGGCCGAAAGAAAAATAAATTTTCTTAAGAAAGAAAAGCAAAACTATAGAATGAGGTAATAAAATGACAAAAGTATTCTGTACACTATATTCTGTTCTCTCTTCCTGCTTTAATGAGGATATTAAGTGGAAATACCTGAGCTTTGGGAGGATTATGGTAATTTGTGTACACGAGACATATTTTGTAAGGTTTTTTTACCCTGTGGATTTGAATGTATATGGGAACTGTAATTATTGCTTTCTATTTTTCATATGGGTTTATTCTGCAAGTAGCATTCCGCTGTATTTCTTTAACATTTGCAACTGTCCTGTAACTGCCCTTTTTTTAGGGTTACTTTTTTACTGTATCCTTCAGAAAGGAAACAGGACAAAAATAGCTTGGTCTTTTTCTGGCTTTGGATGTATGCTGCTTATTATGTTCTTACTGAATTCAAAGATGAACATTTCCAATGCTGTACCTTTATAACTATATGCAACATTATCCAAAGATGCAAATTAATTTCTTATCATCATGTGAAAATGTTATTAAATATTCTAATTTCACCAACTTAATGGAATTTTAATGTGAATCCTGTTCTACTCTATTTAGACTGCAACAAATGCTGTATGCAAAGATTCTCTGATTTACTCTACAGCAACAATTTTTTTTCTTCCTCCTGGGACATTTATTTCTACTGCTAATTTTATGTGAATGCAACACCTTTAATTCTCCTGCATCACGGTGGCCACAGAGTTAGCACAGATAAAAAACACAAAGGTAGCCTCTTTGACTGTTCACCTCTCATTTTTGCTGTGGAGAAGAGAGCAAGAGATTGGTTCCTACCCCATCAAGGTGGAAACGTCTCTGGTCTTAGGGGATTTCATTAACTATCACATCTCTAGTACTATTCCTGCAATTTATGCATTAGCAGCATAACGTTCAGATTTCTTTTACCTCCACCCTTTGGTGGCAGACAGTATTGATAAGTCTGTCCATCACACGCATTGAGTGCCCAAGAAAGCCTCTTGCTTCCTTCTGCAAGTTCACATTCAAGACATATCCCCCTCCCCGCACACCCTGTGATGTTCTTCAGTGATTTCCAAACCTTTTTCTTTCTACAGCCTGATATCTACATATTTTTTTTCCTTCCTTCTCTACTTCCGTTGATTTGGGGCATGAAAAAAAGGAAAGAGGCCAAACAGACAGGACATACCACAGGAACTGGGGATGTTCTATGAAAAAGTAAGTTCTTTTTTGCCCAAGAGAAATAAGAAACTCTATTTCACCAGTGAATGTTTGTTTAGCTTTAAAAATATGGGGTCTTGCATCACTGGATCTTTGTGATGCTGAGTAAAAAAATACGTATCAAAAACCGCTCCCAAAGAACAAGTACCTTCAAACAACCTACAGACATTGTACATAGTTCAGTTCCCCGTTGTTTCCTGCTCTGAAAAGAACAGTGCATGTACCGTGATTCTATTGCATTGGAACAGTTTAAGGGGGTTTTGTCCACGCTAGTGAAGCAAGACAATATATTTTAAATCAAAACCCATCAGAATTTGGGTGCCTAAATACTTCCAAAAGTATAATTCTGGATAACAATTCCTGTGGGTTTTTGTGCCTGGTAGGATTTGAACATTTCATTACTGTTTTATTTTTAGAGAAAGAAAAAAAAAAAGTTCGTTTTGTCCAGTGAGTGAAATTGGCCACTGTTAACTTCATCTTAGAGACTGAGGAGGTAAATGGGCAAGAGCACTAAGTTGCTTTGAAGTTTTGAAGCAAACCCCTCCACTTGATTGAAAATTCTATAAAAAGTGAGACCAGAGACCAGAGGACAGGGGTTGATACGCTCACAGTAGTGTGTGATGCTTAGGAGATGCCATTTGAAAACCTGTACATTTACAATAAAGAACAATTTAAAATGTCAGAACAATGGTAACAGAGAATTCCTTTCTGATCTTGATGGTATCCACAACTCTGATGACTGACAGGTCCTTCCGAGATTTGACATGCACAGATGTGGATGTGCAACTCGCATTTCTTTACGGAGAGAGTGGAGCTGGATTAGAGCCCAGTCATTTCTGATCCTCACCGGTACAGCTGTGTAAACCAGAAACATTTTGATCTTTACTCTCTGATAGTCAAGATGGTTCACCTTTCTTGCCACAATCTAAAAAGAAAGTTTCCTGTAATGAAGCACTTCATAATCAAAATGTTTTTGCCCTGGGCGGGAGCTAGCATCCCTATGAAGGGAAGTCTTTGAAGGAATTTTATCAGGGGAAGGAGAAGACAAACTAATACTCACTAATACTCTAAACAAAACAAGTACAGATAAGAGTGTTTGCTGCTAACCGCCATTTTATATTCATTGGAATCTGTCATTCTAGAATGGAGCTATTTTCACTTCCCCCCGCCCCTTTACTTCACTGCTGTCATGTACGTTCTAACAGGTTTTTCATATTGTATATTTGCAGGTGAACACACATATTTCCAAAAATTAGTGTCTATGGGCATGCATCAACTCAATAAGAAAACACGGAAAAAAAGGCTTTGAATTCATACATTACACAGGATATTCAGAATGAGAAACTTGAAATAGTCTGCTCTTCCTAGGCTCCATATACCATCAGT
Source organism: Phaethon lepturus (assembly GCF_000687285.1). NCBI lineage: Eukaryota > Metazoa > Chordata > Aves > Phaethontiformes > Phaethontidae > Phaethon > Phaethon lepturus. The sequence goes on along the minus strand of NW_010544356.1, from coordinate 8,277 downwards.
GCAGAGACTAACGCAGAAAAGAAGCCAAGTTACAGCAATCAAGAAGGTGATCAGCCTGATTAATCCTCTCCATTTACTGTAGAGGGAACAAAGGAAGATAAGCCTCATCAGACAAATGTTGGCCTGCAGGAAACTCCTTTTTAGAGTATTTGCATTCATAAATTAAATTAACTTAAACAGTTGCATGAACCCAAAAGTTTCAATTCTTAAAATGATGGCTATGTAAAAAAGATACAGGAAATTACAAGGAATTGCTGTACAAAATATAATTTTTTTTTTTAGGTTAAATGCAGGTTGTTGAGCTCCTGCCCACTTTTGCCACATGATTGGCCATAGAAGAATTTCTAGTAATCATTGTAAATGAACATAATGGAGGTTTCTGCTCATGTTCATCAAATGTCAAACAGTATAGAAGAAAGGCAGTAAGTGAATACTGACATGGTTCTGTACAGATCACTGAAGTGTCTGAATCTGATCCTATTTATTTATTATTCGTTATTCCTATGCTCCAATTTCCATGCATCCCTGCAGAACTAAACACTTATCAATAAATGTAGAAAGCTGATCTGGGAAGCAGATAGAAAACACAAATGTTCAGTATATCGAAACCCAAGAAGGTTCTGTAAACTCACATCACAGTTTGCGCACTGGACATCACTGAGTTAGTTACTTCCTCTTTGAAAAAACAGTTTTAGAGTGATAAAATACCTAATAGAGTATTTTTAGAGTTAGGTACTATTTAACATGTGAAAAAGAAGTGGTATTAGAAGAGCAAAGTAGTTTTTGAGAGTATTCCTTTGCAGAGGTCCAAACTTTAGTACCTATATCTATTTATTCTCTGTTTGTACACATTTATTAGTCTATTAAAAAAAAATCTGGAAAATAACTAACATCAATAGTGAAAACCCTTTATTTTTCAGATCAGTTTTTTTTTAAAGAATCTTTTCATAGAAAATAGTTTACTTGTTACTGAAGTCCCAACACTAAAATCTTAACAGATCACGGGAGAAGAGAAAACATTCGAGTTCTTTCAAAACAAGAAATACATTGTTGTCTTTTAAAACTTAACTTTTGCTGACAGCATGTATTTTCTTAATCTAATTTCAATATAGTTCATTCTAAATGCACCCTTATGGAGAGCTAGAAAGTTTCAAGCAGGTAAATATAGAAGGAGTATTTTAAAGCTTAGTAAACTTTAAGCTTGTTCAATATAATAGAATTGATGGTCATTCTCTTGGCAAATTAAAGTTCATTAACTGCTGTGGGAAAATAACAAGTGTCAGTATCATTTGTAATGTATTGGTAAAAGAACTAATGTAAAGGGAATATCTCACACCTGAGAAATATATGATAGGAAAAAAAAAGAGTTGTGCAGAGGAGAGTAGCGTTCACAGCATTTCTGTAGAGAAAAACGCAAAAAGAGAAAGAAAATTTATCAGAGCCCTGTGGCATGTTACTTACACACGCAAGTATCAGAATAGGCCAGGGTTAATACACATGAACTCTCACAGTTTCTTAAGTTCAGAGCGGCTGCTTGTGCCTGACAACATGTAAGAGCTTCGCCATGAGATGACCAAGCAGATAAAGGCAGCAGCAGCAGGTGTTTATTTCCCCCAGGAAACAGCTGTAAGTGCTTAAAACCAGTGGGTTATCTCTTCAACCTTGTTCTCAAGGACATATCAGAAAGGGAAATAAGTACTTTCTGTTGAATTATTGGGAAATGTTACATAAAAAATTTAAAGACACATGCTGCTCATTATAACTTAGCCCTCCTGTTAAAACTGCAAGGTATCACTGAGGCCAAGAGCTCTGCAGAATTTAGAAATCAATTGGATAATTATGGTGATCCATGAGTTGTCATAGTAAAGACTAAACAAAGACTAATTTCCTCTACCTCGATAAATAAACAAACACACGCCTTAGAAGGCATAATAAATTTTCAACCTTCAGGGCATAAGCAGCCTCTAACTAATAGGGTTTTGGAAGAAATACTCAGGAAGATATACTGTACCTAAAACAGCCTTAAGGGTTACTGGCTTAATGTAGGAGTTCCAAGGTGCTCAGCCATTAGGAAATCAGAGTTTGCAGCGGTACCTAGTGGCGTCTGCAACACTCTCCGTGGGCTGCCTGGTCACCGGTGGCCTCGCGCAGAATTTCTTTGCCTTCCTGGTAAAGAGAAAATTTCATTACCTTTTTACCTTCCTACCCAGGGACCTTCCAAAACAGACGTTTGCTCCCTCCCGTGTGGAGGAGCTGTATGAATCGGCTTCAGCACGCTGTGGAGGGACAGAAACCGGGTCATTAATTAAAGTGAATTAGCATTTCGGCGTCTGTGTGAAAATGAGATTCTCTTTGGCTGCAGTATCTGCTGAAAGGCAGAAAAGACTGTCTGATGCAGCCCTTGCCAGACCCAGAGAGGAGACTGCTTCTGCGAGCATCTGGACAGAGGCTCAAATCCTAAAGTTAATAGGCACTTAGCAACAGATTTAAGATTAGTGAAAACTTCGTGTAAGTAAGTCTAGAAAAAAATAATCGGAAGGACCTAATTCACAACATTTCAAGCAATTATTTATAAATTTCATCTCATCCCAGGCCAACACTCAGAATCCTCCGGAGCACTTGTGTGCTCCAGGGAGCTGTAGCTCCCAGGTTTCATACACTGTCTTCTGAGGGAGATCTGCCAGGCTCGTGACATCTTCTGTGAGCTAAAAATATCCTTTTTAGACTTCTTTTTTCCTGAGTGAATGCACAGGGTTGGAAGTGACCTTCTGTATCATCAATCCAGCCCCCTTATCTCATCAGAAACCACTTCAGTTAATTTTTTTCATAAAATAAAAGGAACGGTGTCTGTTTACATGATAGGAAACCATCAAATTTAGTCCTCCACAAACTCCTCTTGAAATTCCATCTTTTCCCCTTCCTGACCCGAGTTCTAATTAAAATGCAAATATGCAATGTTTGAAGCAATAGATGGTTTTTATATGTGTACATATGTGTGTGTGCGCATACATATATGTACGTATGTTTGCAGATATATACATGTACGTGTGTGTACAGCACCTATGCAGGGTTTAGAAAGATAATTGCCACTGTAGGTGTGACCTACAATTACCTTTTCAAATTCTCTTGCTTTCATCCTCAAAAATCTGAATGTTACTGTGATCTGGTCTACTAAAAACAGCAGGAATGTGTGCTACATGGTGCTCAAAGGGAGAGAAATCCCAGGATGTGATTCCTACCTGTAACGTACCAGGTTGGCTGGTTAAACTGCAGTAAGGCTGCAAATGCATTTGGAGAAGAAAGAATACAGGACAGAAACAACTTTTTTGCTTCCCACTTGTGACTACTTCTCCAAAGAAGTGGGTCACCCCTCAGGTGTAGCCAGGAAATCAGTAAGACATATTGTTCCTAATAATCTCATGGCAGCCTGTGCTCCTGCAGTGTGAGAACATCGTTTCTGTTACTGCAGTGAAACCTGAAAAATAAGCACCAAATGCCCCCTTTCAGAAGGTAGACTTCCGATTTATGCACGGTGCCGTTAAACTTAATTACCTGAGAACCAGTTCATAATGTCTACAGATATGGAAATCATAAAAAGTAATTGACTGAAAGTATTCATAAAATATTTTGAGCAAAGGTCATTAATTTATGCTAGCTGAAACCTAGGACTGCATGCTTGAATTACCAAAATACATGAGCAATAAGACAAATAATAGGTACTTATAAAATAAGTCTACACTTCCCGGGGTTTGGATCCCCGTTCTAGCAGGGCAGCAGCCGGCGAGGCGGGAGGTTGGTTACCGTGACGGTCTCCGTGAAAGACATACCCAAGGGAAATAAAGCAGCAGGTCAGTGCTGCGACCTGAGCTGCTGATGAGACAAATGCCCACTTGCGGTCGAGAAAACGTGTGGATTTGTGGAACAAGCCACTTGCTTTGCAGTCGCTTTCTGACCTGTGTTGCAGAAAATTTTTCAGGTGCCTGAAGTAATCACTCTGCCGATCAACTGATCTCCGAGTTACAGGTGAAATCAAAGCAAAATGTCATAGGGCGTCTGGCGGAATCTGAAAGGGGCTTTCAAAGCGCTCTTTGTCTTGGTCAGATTCCTTTCTTAAGAGATAAAAAGAAAAGGAATTGGTCATTGCGACACCTGTAGCTAGATTATTATTTAAGAGTAAAACATAAATGAAAGGATGAACTCTCTATTTCTTTTCCTACATTCAAACAAAAGGGTACTAACATCAGGAAGAGCTACATTTGCAGATTGGATTTTCTGAACATACATTTCTTGCTACAAAATAAGACCTATTAAGTGAGCAGTTAGCAATGTTACTTCTTTTTGAAGAAGCAGATTGTATTTGGATGTAATTTCTCAAGTCTAATGGAGGCAGGTATCTACCAAACTGGTGGAAAAGGATTATTTTTTTTAAATAATTTCCACTTCACAGTTGACATTTAATTTTTGTGAAATAAGAAGAGTAGGATTTAATTTTAGATGCTGAAACCGGAACATTTTCTGGATCTTGTTGCTGCTTTTTTTTTTTTCTGTTGTATTTGGCAGAATGTACATATTCATAGCCATTGTCCCATTCCAATAATGCAAATACAAACCCCCTTTTTTTCATAGAAAATTTTTTCATAGACATTTTTTACCATAAGAAAATATCCTTTTGTACTATGTGTCTGCTCAGGTTGTTTATAAGTTTTGATAGCTTTCATATAGTGAATATGGTCTTAAAGCACTAGTCTAGCATGGTCTGGAGTTACACAGTCACCACCTGATGCTTTCAGACAATGATTTATACAATAAATTTCAGGACAGCAACTGCAGTATCAGTTTGGTAAATTATTTAATCATGGCCACTTGAACCAGTATATGCATCTAAATGAACTTTATGAATGTAATAATTAATAAGAAAGGCAAGCCTGCGACCACAGTGGCTTGGAAACAGTAAATAAATCCTAACGTTATCATTGGATGAATGGTCAGAGGTTGATTATAGAACTTTTTCTGAAGATGAAATATCCCTGTAGTTGAGGTTCTAGACTGAAAACAGCACAATCTGTCGGGTGATAGTAGACAAGTCACTTCATTTATCTTATTTTTATTTTGGCAGAATACTCATCACTTCATGCAATGAGGTTCTGTTTATAAAGAAATTTGTATAGGAATGTTGTATTATTCTTTTAATATAATTTTTTATAAATAATATAGTTTGAGTGCACAGTAATTTCTTTAGAGTGCCACACTGACAATGTAAAAGGGAATTATTTGGAGATTATTTCTTTTGTAGGCAGTGTAATAATTGCATGTAATTAGGACCAAAACCACTGCAAAAGTCTGAATGGACTGTTTTTTACTTCCAATGTTCAGATTTGTAAAAATAAAAATATTTCTTGTCTTTCATTTTCTTTGCTCTAATTTTATTCTACTAGTTTTTTTCCCCTAGTGACTAAATATCTGTAATTATAAAATAATTATACTGTTGTGGGGAGTATATTTGGGAAACAGAACTTTAAAGAAGCTGTTCCTGAAACACAATCGCACACTGATAAAATACGTACATTTAACATTTTCATGTTGTATTTCTCGATTGTGTGTCACCATAGCTGGATTAGTGGATTTGTGTATTAAGCTACTCCTTTACCATTTTACTATTTGTTTTCTAAAGGAGTTACATGAATACCCTTTTTCTTTTGCAGTTCTTCTGCACATACCTTCTCTCAAAAGAACCTCCACAATCTCTTACTTATTTCCTCTTATGTTCCTTTCAGTTATTGAAGGGATAACACATTTTCTTGAAGCTCTATCTGGCGTTAGTGAGTTTTAACTTACCCAAGCCTTCTTCTGCAACAATATCCTTTCACTTGTACCACTCAGCAGTTAGAAAAGATGGTTCCTATTATTTATACTATTTCACCTCAGATTTCCCTCACGAATACTAAGAAGTGCAAAACTCATTTAATTTTCCTACTATATCCTGTTCACTTGATATTAAGTTTCTCCCTAATCCCTTAGTGGGCTAATTATTTTCTTTCCCTTTATATATTTAAAGAATCTTATATTGTTTTTAGTTACTCCCAAGGTAATAATTCCCTTTTTACTGTATTTTTACATTGCAGCATTTTTGAGACACTGACATCCATCCTCCTCTACTTCTTTTATTAATTTTCAGGGACATTCATTTACACAGCTCAGATACATTTTCTTCTATTATCACTCTCTCTCTCTGGTGCCTCCTCCCTCTGGGACAACCTCTTTTTTAAAGTTGGCCCAGAGCAATTACAATACAATTAGAGGGGAGCCAACGTCAGTAAAATTTTAATTTCCCCAAAATATTGCCTGCCTTCCTTCCAAATCTATGGCAGAGATTTTTTTCTCTCTTTTCTCAGTCAGGAGAAGACAGGTCAAAACACTGAGCTACAGGATTTCCAGGGCACGTAGTTCCAGAGAGAGCTGTGTGTCAGGCAGGTACGTGGTGTCTTTCTGCCCAATGCCACTCCTGGGATCACCTCATTCCACAAAACAACCACTTTTCATGTATTATCTTCCATCTGCTACACTTCTTGTCTGGCTTCCAGGCAATACACTTTCTGGTTTCTTATGACCAGAGATGTAATGTGCTCAGCATGTTACTTCTGCTTGCAATACCAAGCTTGGCCCAATAAAATATAAAATACAGTAACTATATAACGTAAATTTGCTGTTTTACTTAGGTCACTAAAATTAGGTATTCCATACTAAGTGTATTTCCAAAGAGATAAAAATAATATGGTTAAAGCTTGTAGGTCTCTCTGAATATGTTTCTCTGCACATGTTTTTAATCTTCTAACCGTGTAATTACGTATGAACAATAGGCATAGATTTTTCATAATTTTGCGTGTGCTTTCGTTGGAGCTAGGTCTGAACTTTTAATTGCAGAAAGCTGAAAAGTAATACGAACAAATAATACATTCCTGATACGCTCTTTTGCGTTTTCTGTAATTTAGCATGTCAAACACAATTTATAATGTAGATGACTGAAGTCTGTCTTGCTAACTCAGCTCCACTGTTAATCACCAACTCATCCTGTTCCATCTAAAAAGTATACATAGCAAAGCAAGTGAACTCTATTTAGGTGTTTTGCTTTCAGTAATGACATCTTTTCTAGGTTTTTCAAATTTCGTTGGCTGCAAACTTTGGGTTTGAAAGGAATTAGGCAGGCATTTTTTGAGACATAGCAAAGCCTTTGAAAGATTTTGTAGATTACCATTAATTAGTCTGGGTGGAATCCAATCAATTCCTTAATCTCTAAATGAGTGAGTGTTGTTTGGAGCACTACTGACATTCTCTGTCTGCAGATATTTTCAGTACTATTATACTCTTTAGCTCACCTAAATTAGAAAAAAAAATCTTACCCTCTGTTAAACAAGACTAATAAGTATTCCTTAAAATACAGATTTGATTTCCCCAGTTCATTCAGTGTAGAGCCCTAAGAATTTTTAATATTCAGCACTGTTCAAGGCAGGCAATTGGTATAGCGAAACAAAAGATCCCTACAGGCTTACTGTGCTTAATACCTGTATGATGCACATGCGATTCAGCGCTCAGGCTCCATATGCAGCACATGGCAGAAAAAAAGCATGGAAAAAGAGGTGAGATGAAAGCATTATCACTTATATCTCCTTTCATGTTCATGCACGAATACAGGTTTCAGATTTTGCATGAAACTAGTAAACATGTTATTTATGTATTTACATTTACTGTATCACATTCAAGTGTTTCAGCAGAGGGACTTCCAAATGATTTAAGAAATATAAAGGTCTGTTTCTAAGCTATTCGATCGCACAGAGTTACCTAGCGCAGGCAAGGCGGTTCTGACTGGAAGTGTCGTTTAATTTGCACCCTGAGAACAGGGTTTTGATTGTATAAAACAAAGGCAAAGCAAAGATCTGGAAGAAGGCTTTGTCTAGGTGCAGAAACTTGTTCCCAGACAGATATCTGCATACTATACCACATCTCCACCAAGACTAGAGCAAGCCATAGAATCGTAGAGCCATAGAGTCATAGAATAATACAATAGTTTGGGTTGGAAGGGAACTTTAAAGGCCATCTAGTCCAACATCCCTGCAGGGAGCAGGGACATCTTTAAATACATCAGATTGCTCAGAGCCCCATCCAGCCTGACTCTGAATGTCTCCAGGGATGGGGCATCTACCACCTCGCTGGGCAACCTGGGACAGGGGTTCAACACGCGCAAAAATTTATTCCTTATACCCAGTCTAAATCTGCCCTCTT
>NW_010544355.1:856-5344 GCF_000687285.1 Phaethon lepturus | reverse complement strand
GCATTGGTTTGTTTTTGCCCCCCCCCCTTTTTTTTAAGCAAAACAAACCCCCCCAACCCCCTAAACCAAACCAAAGTAAAAAAACCCTTACCAAACTTTTAAGTGCTGGCGGCATTTAGACTTCTGTCTGCTTTAGATAGCGGAATAAGTGTTGCACCATGCAGAAACACGCAGTAGAGAACTGGGCAACACGCAGAAGAAAAGTGTCTCTATTTCATAGGCAGCTTGTTACAAACCACAAATTATCTACAGTTGTCTCTTTTTGGGGTGTGGGGGGTGGAAATACAAAATCGCTTTGGAGGAAGGCTCGTGAAGATTCACAGCTAGTGAACATTATCAAAAGAGTGTTCTTTAATAGTGGATGCAGGGGCTTTAATCCAGGATGAACAAATGCTACTATGATAAGCGCATGGACTTTTTCTATAACAAGACAAACACTGACACAGTAGATGAGTGGACAGGGCCAAAGCTTATTGTTGTTCTGTGCTTTGGGACATGAGGCCATGGATCCTGCGGCTGGATGTGGATAGTTTTCTTTGCACTTCTTCCTCTTGGCTGTTTCCTAAACATACTACCTTCTTTCCCTGGAAACGCACCTTCCCTGGGGAAAGGAAAGGATGCCTGGTGGGTCTGTGACTTTAGCAGAGATTCGCTTTGCCAGGGGAGAATTCACCTTCGTTCCGTGAAGATTGCATAGTGCAAAATACTTTCAGATGATGATACAGTATGGCCTTGGATCTCTAGATCATAACATGAGATTTGACCTGGATTCTGCCCTTGAGACACTGTTGACATTTGGGCAGCTCAGATCACTTCATCAGCCAGTTGCGAGATAGCTGCTTATTAAATTAAAGATGCACAGAGTGGATGACTGTTTGTTGGAATAAAATGCTAGCAGTAGCAGTCAATTTTCCCCAGGAAGACTTGAATCTGAGTGAAATGTTTTCTGGAAGCCAGGCATCATGTGAGTGTGGCATATGCGGCTTGCTGCAGGCAGAACTGGGGCAACAGCAGGACACTTGTGAAGCTGGGCTCAGGTGGTGGGGGACTCTAAAACCGCAAATATGGCTTTACTGCTCTGACAACTCTTCTGATGTTGTATGAGCCAGCACAAGAAAGCTGGAGCTTTTAGGAAAGCTGGTGTCCATGTGTACCTGGGACACAGCTGTGTCGTCCTGCAGCGTGGTAGTACTAGAGAGCTCTGGGAGGAAAGTCTCACTTTTCATGGAGGGAGGAGCTGCCAGGGTAGGAAGTGCAGCTGAGGACACTTTCTTCCCCTTGAGGTCTATGGATGCTGTTTGCACAGTCTGGTATCTTGTTCTCCTTTTTCTTTTTTTTTTCTTTTTTTTTTTTTTGTTTCTGAAATAATAGTGCTGTAGTACACAACACCTTTGTCTATGAAATGATGTTTTAAAATGCTTTAGAAGCTGAGATCTGTTAAACTTCACAGTGCCTGACCTTGGAAAAGAAAGTGGACTGATGGGTCAAGCAACCGCAAGGTTCTTATACTGTGTCTTCTGAAGTTGGCTTGTCCACTGCCAGAGCCTTTTCCTTCCAAATCCCTCCCCAATTGTCCTTTTTTTTCCCCCCTTGACTCTATGGCACCTATAGAGAGACAATGTGCTGGTTGTTCCTGTCCCCCGGCCTTGACTTGCAGGGGCAAGATTCAATCTTTTGCCCTGCCTGAAGCTCTTGTGCAGTGGAACTTAAACTGCTCACCTGGAAGGAGAAAATCCCTGCAGAAAAACTCTGAATTGCTCTAAATATGATCCTGCCCTAATGCATAAGCATCAGGTAGACTGTAGTTCGCTGCATTGGAAAGAGACAAAAAGAAAAGCGCTTTTAAAAAGCACTTCTCTGAGCATTTCTATTGAAGGCAGAACTGCAGGCTGCGTTCTGGGAAGTCACGTAAAAGTAAAGCATCATGCATAGTCTTGTCTATTTTATATGTATATTTATATAGTTAATATTAGTTCGGTTTTGTATAAGCCAAAGCTGGAGCTGGAGGTTGCTGAGTGGGTGTTGGAATAACGCTGCTAGCTGTCCGTGCCACCGGTGCGTGTTCGCGGGTCAGAGCGGAGAGGTGGTCCGCGCGCCGGGGAGGACAGCCACGGTGGCCGCTAGTCCCTCACGGTCCTTTAGCCTGTGGCAGGTCTTCAGTGTTCACCACAGTTGTGCCGTTGCGTGGAAACAAACCCCCCTTTAAACTTCATTTTCAGCTAAGAGAGAGGGGCCTTAGGACTGCGGGTTGAATTAAAGATCAGCATTAACTTTCTCCTACTCGCAGAATAAGATTAAACTGTAATTTGCGCAAAGCATTTAATGATACTGTATGCCGGGCCAGGCAAATCTAACTTAGAAAGCCTCAGTGCTACTTCAGAGATCATAATTTTGTATATTTACTTTGTCAGTCAGAAACAAAACCAAAACAGAGCCTGCTTCCAAAGAAATCGAATTAGTGCATGTGTTGCTGGGTGCAAGACTTACCCCAAACTCCCATGTCAGAGGAATTGTATCTTGGCGTGTTCCTTCATATCAATTCTGCAAAGTTTGACTTTAAGAGGCTTTTTATAAATGTTTATTTCTAAGAATGAGAATTTACTTTTTAAAACAGTTTGAAATGTGCATTTCTGGCCAAATCGTTCACGCACAGCGTGCAAAATAGTATTTGAAACTGAATAGCATGTTTTCCCGGCTTTGTGATTACCAAAGGAGTCACCAAGTGACCAAAGCGATTTTTCTAAAATTCTACTTACATCCACTGATGCAACAACCTACAGCTATAGGCAGCACATGGATTTTGCCCAAGGCAGTTATTTTTCACGGCTTGTTCCAAAACATCTGAAAATGCTTTGGCGTACATGCCTGATACAGTCTTTAAAAGGGATTCTGAGACGCTCTGTTGCTGGGTGAAGCATGATGAGAACCAGAGTTCTTGTTAATGTGCTCTGTTGGTTTCATGGGAGGTTCAGGACAAAGTCCTGCTGCCCCGCGGCCGTGTGGAAGTAGGCTGCGTGGAGCTGGGTGCTGCTGCTCCTCTCTGCCTCCACCTCCCTTCTTGGGGCTGGCTGCCCCTCCAGCAAAACATCGCTGTCCTCTCTTGGGTGTTCTTCTGTGGTCCTACAGTTAAGAGTTGGGGGAATCTGCGTTTCGGTGTGACTTCATGGATTCGAGGTGATCACAGATGCAGGTGGCTTTTTGCACCACCCTTTGGGCTTGGATGGCCCCTTCCAGAGGCTGCGACTCAGGTCCCTGTCACCTGCCTTTTTCTACTGTAACCCCTAAAATGGTCCACCACAGGGTAGGAGCAAGGCTTTCCCTTTGGCACGCTAAACTGTAGGAAGTTATCTGGTTGAAACTGGAAAAAGGGCTCAGATCCTCTTAGGCTGACCTTGTGGCATAGTCCCAGCTAAGCCTGTGACTGTAACTTTGAAGAAGGGTGGCTGCAGGTGTGTGGGGACGTGATTTTCAGGTGGTGTGTATGTGGGAGCTCACCTGAACTGGGCAGTGAGATTCCTACTGAAATAGCAGCTTTGGGACAGATTATTTTAAGTTGCAGTGAATTTATAGTTTAATTGGTAACTTGCTGTTTTAACTTGGGTGCGCATGTGGCAAAGGCAACTGGAAGCTACTGCAGTCTTGTCTCTCCCCCCCCAGCATTGGCATGCTCGGAGACAGCTTTGATGTGCAGAGTCTTACAACATGATGCTGCCAAAGCATCAGTAGTCCTTCCAGGTACCCAGGAATTCATTTTCAAGCAGAGGTGATGTAATCGACAAGAAAATCCATGTTTAAATCTCATGGAAAATCCTCAAACTAACCTTGAGGCATTGTGACACTTGATGTCCCATAATGCGGTGGGAAGACTCAGAGCTGTTCTTCTGATCTATGTTGCAGCCAGGCTGTATTTCACGTCACCTCTGTGAATTTTAGAGAGTCCCACAAATTAAATTCTTTTTGGAGTGTGGCACTCTGTCAGGAAGAAGAGCTCTTATGGGATAAAAACTCTGCAAACACAAAAATCGCCAAAGGGCCAAGAAAAAGGTATATATTTATGCTTAACCATGGTTCCCTCAAAGTTCTCTGGTAAAAATAGCGAAATCCAAGCGCGGCTTCGAGTCAGAGCCATGCCTCACTTTCATCTCTGCGGTGCTAAGAGCAGGGTGTGAATCGCTTGCGTTGTCTCCATAGACAGCAAAATGTATTTTTGAAGGAGTCAAAGCAGCGACTCCATGAAAGCATTGGCCAGTAACTCCGACACTGCCATGGCATCGCTGCCGTCCTTGCCCTCAGTCATGGGGTGGGGGAAACGTGCAGAGAGATGCCTGCAGATGACTTTTATCTTCCCATACTTTTGCCACCGGCACCTTTTAGGGTTTTGCCTGTATAGGTAGACAGGGATATATCCTAGGAGTTTACGGACTAATCCTGCCTGCAGTCTTGGGGTTTTGTTTGAAGGAGAGATTTCTGTGCCTTTTGTTAAATGTG
>NW_010544355.1:0-825 GCF_000687285.1 Phaethon lepturus | reverse complement strand
TCTGGGTCTGTTTCCGTTCCTGCTGACTTCCATGAAAGCAGGGTTGGACCTTGCATGCTTTGTGGTACAAGCGGTCAAAATGCTTTCAGTGCTTGTTCTAAGGAGGGATTATTACCATCTCAATTTCTGCATGGAGCTGGTATGTTAGTTGCCAGTGATCCTTGGTGGTTAGCCAAAGCTCTCTGCCCAAATACTTACCAAGACACTCAACTAGATGCAGTATTGTTGCCTGGGTGGTCTGGTTCTAGCACTTGTTCAAATGGGTGGGATTTGCCAGTGAACCCCAGGGTGATAAATCAGTACAGTGTTTTCTTCGTTGTAGACTGTAAGAGAGAGTTGGTGTCATGACTGCTGACTCAGCACACCAGAGCCAAACCAGCATGTAATATAGAGACTGACCAGGGAAAACAAGTGTTGCGGTAGCAGCTTGCAGCTTCTGATGCCAGTGGGCAATGGAGGAATGTTACTGATGTTAAGCAGTATCTCAAAACTAACACCATTAAATTAGTACTTAGCATCACAAAAGTCTTGGTACAGCAGAGTAGAAAATGCAGTTTCTGAAGGAGGTGGTCTCTCGCCTTTCTGTTCTGTACAATGTTGCCTGGAACATAGTAAATCAGTTGGTTGAGTTTTGCCTGGACTCCAGGAGCATGGATTTGCAGCAAGATCCACGGTACTTCATCCCGGATACATTTTTCAGTGATTCTAATGCTTACTAAATCACATGAGTTCACTTGACATACTATTATAAGCCTGCCCATCAGGTGGGCACAGTGTCCATTAAAATCCATGATGGGAAGAAGCGTCCAGCGCTGCTGAAACCAG
>NW_010544354.1:0-22683 GCF_000687285.1 Phaethon lepturus | reverse complement strand
TTTCTGTGATTCTGTGATTCTGTGAAAAACATAGAACTGGGCTCAGACCTCTTGCTGCTGGTAAGGAGGTGGATCTGAACTTCTTAGTCGCACAGCCGTGGTACTGGAAGTCTTGACATGGATCTGAACAGACCAGAGCTAAAATTGCCATTAGAATACAATAAAATCCCACCGCTAAATCCAGAGAACGGCACTGCATTTCCCCATAAGAACCTCTGTTTTATTCTGTGCCACTGGATAAGTCTTTGAGCAAGAATAAAACAAATAGTTGCTATCTTACCAATTTTGAGGCCAAAGCTATACACAGTTACAGCTCACTCGCACTCTAGCTCTTCAGAAAAGGTGAATTACAGTGAATGAAGTTCCCTTTGTAAACACAACACACAGGTTTCTCAGTCTGTGCATCCTTATCATTCTGTCAACTAAATGTAATCTTGTTGTTTTTACAAAATTAAAAAAGTATGAATTTACAAGTCCATGCCATTTTTAAATGAAAATCTGTATTCACATCTCTCTGAATATTACCATCTGTCCCTGAAAACGGGCACAGCAAGTGCCTGTAAGCAACATGGTGAGCCCAGGTGAGCTAGACCCATGGCAAGAGCCTACGCAAGGGAATTTTTCTGGAAGCCAAAATGCAGCACCTGCCTGAACTGACCATAGCTGATAGAGGCACAACTGTCCCCCCTCCATGAGTTTCCCAATATTTCAGCTCCATTTCAAAGCCTCCATAGTCTTAGTAAGCACTTGTCCTAGCCAGATGAAGGCAGTAGTCTCTTCTGGCAGCCTACACACAGATCTGAACTTTAATTTTCCCTCTAAGCATGTTAAACCTTACACAGGTCTACATGTCTGCCAGCTGCAGTGTTCAGAGAAAAGTGGGTGCAGTCATCCTGTCTCCTGAAGGTCCACGAGGAACCTGCCCATAAGAACACCACAAGCCATCGTCCCTTGCAAGGGGTTAATCCAAAACCATATTAAAGATGGCAGAAAAAATTACTCCATTTGTCTTCTGTGGCTCTTTGGGTAACCAAGGTCTTACTGCAATTATATGTCTACACATTATGTATACTCCATACATCTATAGGAAGCAGAAATTTGTATTACTGTCTTGCATCACAGACTAGTTTTGGTATAAAACCACACCCCTTAATCCGAGGGGAGGCAATAACCTTCAGAACAGTTGAAGCAGAAGGATTCATATGTTGTACCTTGTATTGAGATCCTGCTGGTTTACCTGTTTCAAAATTCCATCTAATCATTCGGTCCTTTGCAAGGCATCGGGCAAGTCAGGAGGTAGGAGCGGCCCCAGAGCCCACTGAAGTCACTGGGTACCACGTGGGTCTCTGTAAGCGTTGGATTCAGAGTGCAACATCTGTGCAAAACCTGAACCTCAGAAAACTGAGTGCACAAGAACAAATGGGACTGACCGCATCGGCAGATGCAGAGCTTGTGGCAGCTTAAAGTCATTTTGCATACAAGGAATTTAGGATACAGGACAAGACAGGCTGAGTTTCTACAAGGAGATAGGGTTAAGCTCTCTCTTGCAGGGAGCCTAGCGCTTCGTATGATCTCTCTCATAAAGAATCCTTTTTCTTTTTCTCTTGCAGCACTGTGTTGGAAGGATGCAACAGAGCAGGAGGCTGAATGCTCAACTACCCAAAGCTCTCCATCTTAACGCACTCCTGCTGAGCATGGCAGGGCCTCCAAGAAGGAGGAAACCAAGTGGCGAGCATTCCACAGTAGCATTTATGGCAGAGCTCAGAAAAACAAATTGTAAGACAAAGCTCTATATTGCATTTTAGACCCTAAGCGGGCTACTTCCACTTCGCAGGCTGAGCTTCTCACCCACATTCATACTGACATCACCCATTGACCCTGCAGCTGGATCCACGCAAGCATCAAGTCCTACATAACACTAATTACCCCATGCCCTTCAGCAACATTATTTTTTCCATCCAGCTTGTAGCATCCATAATAATTTTCCAGGGGATACACCAAGAGGTGTAACTCTGAAACAAAATGCCCTCACGTGAGAAGCATGTATAGTGCATCATTCTGTGTGTTGCACGCTTAATCACTTTTCAGAGATTCTTGTACATTTGTGCATCTTTGAGGTAAAAAGGGTTAGAAAACCAGCCTGATTCTTTTTATATACAGATAAAATTTTCCAAAACCCAATCTGTTAAAAATGTGAAAACAATACAAAGGCTGCAAATGCATTAAAAAGTAAACAGCATAAAAATAAGCCATGAGTTTTTACTGGTGGTGCAATTAGAAGCAGATCACAGTTTAGGTGTCACAAATTGCAAAGCTCTGGCAGATATAAAAAACACTAGCAAGACACAGCATGGTTTTCATCTTGCACAAAGCTGAGAGGTTTTCTAATGTAGAGAAAGAAAACAACATTCAGTTACACATACAGCAGTGAGATCTTGTATGCAAGTGTAAGCAGACCTTCAAGAATGACCAAGAATGATGCCATAAACCTGTGGATACTGCTATAGGCAAGTAAAGATCAGCACATCTTTAAATCTGGCCATGAATACCAACAAGAGGGTTGGAAAACTAGTGTGTCGCTGCTTCATACCTGAAACCATAGTTAGATGCCAGGGAATGTTAAAACAAACGGTGACAAAAGACTATTCTTCCGGAGGTAAGAAAAGTGTGGAGAGGGAAGAAAGGCAGAAGGAAACCACCAGAAGGCTCTTTGTGGAAGAGCACTCACCAGCGATGCCTTCCCAACGACATGAATCTCGCTACAACTATGAGCCCTCCTGAACTTGGGAGGTCATATATATATGAGTATATATATATACTCATATAATCCTGTATCCTTTCTAAATGTTTTCTTTCATACATGAAAACCTGGCATTAAAGAACCTGGCAGAATCTTTGAAAAGCTTCTTTCTTTGGCTCTCAAATTCAACAATGTAATGTTAAAGGCAAGAAATACTTTATAGAAATGACCTTCTGTCTCCCTAAAACGTCTATATTTAAAAAAAAAAGTCAAGCCAGTAACTGCTGTCTAAAAAATACATATAACAAATAAATTTACACCATTAAAATGCTAACAAGTCAAATGAGACTTCAAAACAAAGCTATAAGAATTACTCCATTAATATCACACTTTTAGTGAGAATATATTCATTTTTACAAAGTCAGCTTTCTTCCTAAAAATTAGACCCCTTTCTTATAAAGAAATGGAGGAGTAAAACCATTCCATTCATTTAATAATGCAGAGTGAGAGCGCATAAATGCAAACATATCCTTGCTGCTGAACACGATCAGAACTATACAGCTGAGGATAAACTGGTTCCTGTTTACTGCAAGGGAAGCCTGGTGAGCGGGGAGCTGTGACATCGAGCCCTTGCAATCAGCATACCATGTTGTCACGGATGGCTATGCGTGGTCACAGGCATGTTTAGACATTTCAGAATTTTTGCATGACCTACCGCATGTCTACAGCTCACCTGAATCTAAACTGAAATTACTTCCCAGAAACTGCTCTAACGTGGCAGTTACTTAATTCCCCAGATATATATAATTTTGATATCCAATAGTTTGTGTGACACCCATAAATCCATCATGCATCGGAATGAGAATACACTCCATGAACAGACAGCGCAGCTGAAAGACTCTGTCGAGGGAGGGCACAGAGAAACCCTGTCGGCAAGTTCTGTTATTTAGGATAAATCTTTTTTATAACAGATACAATCAGTGTTTGACAAAAAAGGCTCTATTACAATGAAAGGGAAATATCGACGACACAGAAATAATGTGAAGCAAAAGAGTAAATTATAGACAGGCTCGCCAAAAAACAGTACCATGTATTAAAGTTGCTATGGATGCCCCGAGGCAGAGCAGGACAGTTCTTTCCAAGTGACTCAGGAAATACACAGTTCAAGGTACACGGCAAAATTGTTCCAAAATGCGCTCACCCTCGGCTGGTGTTCAGCACGGTGCTGGCATTGAAATGGCCGGCAGCAAAGCTGTAGCAGTTTATTCCTGAGAAGAACATGACCCAAGTCTGTGAGTCAAGACATTCAGAAGTAAATTTTGCAATATTCCTTATATCATGGAAGGCAGGGATGTGAAGGGTTTCAGATGCTCTTACAAGGCAGATAGAGTAGCATGATCTTTGTTTCTGGACTGTTTTCTTATATCTCCATACTGTCATAATCTTCATTTTTTTCATCTTACATTGGTTGTAATTTCCATGCTTTTGACTTGGTTTGGTTAGCCTTGTTCCCTACGGAAATCAGATTTCCAGGATCAGTTGGAGTATGTGTCTGTAGCAAGCCTTGAATGTTGATTTCAGACCAGTCAGAGAGATAACTGGAGATCTCAAATATGACGAGCTCTGCGTGTGTTTTGCAACACCAGAGTGAGGGAAGGCCAAGGGTTTGATTCTGTTGGCCTTATCAGTCAAATGAGGCAGCCTGCACGTAGCTGTCAAAATATTTCGCAGAAGAAAGGCTGTATGAGGAAGGATGGCAATTTTATAGGTTACGTGTTGAGAACAGAAAATAATAGTATAATTTAATTTTTAAAAACCTATGCCTGAAAAGGCTCAAGACCATAGGAAACTCAGTTTCCATAGTATTCTCAGTAGCCACACCTTTGTGAACAAGCTAACTTCATATCAGCAACTATATTTAAGCTAACATTAATTATGAGATTTTTATTACTAAATTTTACTGTCTTTCACAACAAATGGGCCTGTTGCTGGAGCCTGAGGGAATTTAGAAGTCATGCTAAGCTGGCCAGCTCTGCAAAATGCTCAGTAAAGCTGCTGTGTAGTGTGCCTAAAAGGAAGAAGAAAGGGCTGTATATGAACAAACCAGTCCAACAGAAATAGTCAAAGCCTAGCTAATGGCTCCTATTTTATTTTAATTCCATTGCAACCAGTGGCAGGTCAACGCTGAGGATGTGGGGATGGTTGTGTAAACTGCACCGAGCAGCAGTGCAGTAACAGCTGCTCCTGCCACATCCATCCCTGTGCCATTTCTCATGCCAGTTCAAATAGCAATTTCCACGAGAAATGGATTTCCTCTGCATTCAGCAGGGTAGTGAAGAATCCCATCTTCCTTAATCCCACTTCTGGGACATACGTGTTGCGGTTGTTGGGAAAAAAACGCTACTTTCAAACCTCGAATTTAATTAAAGTATCCCCAGGATTTTTCTCCTGTAATTCAGCAACCCTTCTCTCACAGGCTAACCAGAATGATTTACAAACTGTAATGGCTACTGCAGGCAAAAGAGGTCTCCAAGCTGCACCAGTAGCTGTAATTAACCCATGAGCATACGTCAATATGTCATTGATTTCTCAGGGAGTTCAGTGCAACCACACAACCAAGCAGCTCTGACAAGCTTTTGGCATCCAAGAAGCAGCTAGGTCTGCCAGAACTGGAACAAGAGCAGGAAGAGACCGAGGAGGCCAGTTTCTTCTGCAAAGATTTTCCTAGGATCATCTTCCCTGGGTGCAGGGTCACATCCAGGCCCGTGAAACCCATGCTGCTTAGGGCTCAGGGAGGTAGGTGAGCCACAGCGCTGCAGAACTTCAAAGCCTTTCCTCCTGCTCTTGGTCAGACAGCGATTATTTTCTGTGGCGTGAACGACAGGACCGCAGGGTGGGTATGATGAATGTGGGCTGCGGCTATCAAGATTATAGATTGTGACATTGGGTTGGAGCACAACGTCTCAGCAGAAATGGGAGCCCTAGACAGTAACTGCACGTGCACCTCTGCAAGCAGTCTGGGAGGGAAGGACCCGGGGCAGGATTTTTTGGCCGTGTGAGCAATGACATGGTTAATTGTACAAAAGGAATGGCTCTTCTTTGAGAAGCAGGTTAATAATTTCATTTATTTCTCTGCAATTAGTCCTGATAGTGATAGGTATAGGCCACCACTGACCCCTGCCATCAGAAGCACAGAAGGTGACCATCTATGAAAGTTAGAGAGCCCAGCCGGATACACACGATGTTTTGCATGGGTGGGAGGCCACACCATTCTGAAATGAACCATAAGGTGGCACTGCTTTAAAACATTACCTCCGAAATTTCCCCTGAAACTCTACAAGCATGCAAAGAGTTCCCACTGAAACGGTGTCAATAAAGTCATCCTACAGAAATCTCAGCGATTTAGTGAGGGTTAACATCATTGGCATATACACTTTCACATATATTATTTACTTTTAAATTGTTCAGTTTTGTTCCGAAAAACAAAATGCCTCAGATACTTTTGTTCAAGCACTGTACCTCCTATTTCAAAATGTATGTTTGTGTGTGTAACACACCCCCACTTTGTACAACTGACTGTCCTCTGGCATGTAATACCATAAAGATTCTCCTCTTTTTCCGCGCCACATTAACAGCCAACAAAGACACTTCTAAGAAGTAATTTTCTGTTCACATCTAATGTGCAGGACAAGTGTCAGAGTTTGGGAAAGAAGGCTTTGCAAGCTCTCACAGGGAATGAATGGTGGTTATGGTAAAATGAGCTACAGAGATTCCCTGTGACTATTGATTTGCTGTTGCAAAACAACACAGTTAGAGCAGGCACCATTTTAAATGAATGGCAAAAAGGAACTGAAAGCCAGAAATAAGAAGGAAGAAGATGATGACAATCTGGGAGAGAATAGTGCAAGACTGGTTCTTAACAAATCTCAAATGCAAAGGTAAGGACCCTACTGAACAGCTCACATCTGCCAAATATCCTGTGCACAGACAGAGAACGAGATGCTGGTTGTGTGTCGGCGTACAGTGCCAGTTATTCATAGCACAAGAAAAAGAAACGGGTCAGCGGATAAATGCTCACCAACTGAAGAACCTCCTGCAGGGTTGTCATGTAGGAGCTCAACTGATGTGAAAACAGCAAGGCCATGAGTTGAGGTCCCCCTTCATCTTCTGTATCCAGCTGGTCTCCTGCAAAGAACTCCACAGCTTTCAGACAGCCCTGTACTATGAACATGCAAGGTCCTGAACCACTGTGAGATGATAGATGGGCCACAAACCCCTTTCCAAGCACACTGCACGGTGGAATAACAGAGCAGTGTCAGCTACAGGCTGACTTCAGGACATGCAATTGCCAGTGACTTGACCCAGGCTGCATCTCCACAGACAAACAACATCCATTCATTCAAGCATCTATCTGTTTGGATTCATCTACTCACTCTGCCAGTGGAGCAGAAGACACACGTACACACAGTCTGGCAGAATGCAAAGCAGTCAAGTAAAACAACTGGAGAGCCACCAAAACGGTCCACCCATAAAAACATGAGGATGTCCTCATTTACTAAAAACTTGCTGGTATTTCAAACAGGAGAATATGCTAATTCATACCAAGAATATAAACATAGATCTCTGCAGCGTGTAGCAACTCAGAGGATTTTGAGTTGATCCCTACCACTCTGGTAAGGTAATGTGAAGCTTACTTCTACTGGAGCTGTCTGAAAAACTCTCCATGCATTTAAAAACTAAAAGGCAGCGATAGTGGGAGGCAGGAGGATGGAGGAACTTGTGAACATCAGCATGCAGAGTTAATAAGATTCTATCAGTAAGACTCATATGATGAATTTTAGTCTTCTTTTTCCATCTTTTGAGGATCCAAAATTGTCTTTATTTAAAATATCACCATAGAAGCAGTAATTAATTCAAATGAAGTGGGATTTACTCTAGATGAGCAGGAAAAATATTCCAAAACATTCTGAGCTCCACACCTTAACAAAAAGGAAAGAATTTCTCTTTAAAATACAACTTTCAGAGACAATTAAGCCCATTAATTTTTTTTTTTTAGTCAGCAAATACACTAACTGTGTAAAAATGACACACTGGCTTTCTTTGAGAAGCAGGCTATCAAATTCTCCTTTTCTGCTCCCAATAATAGCTAACTGAAGACTACCGTAGCAGTGCAAAGCACTTAGACCTGCTTGGGTCTTAAGGATCTTTCTGAGTTGGATACTAATAACAGTTACTGAACTGGAGCCCAAACATTAAATACTATTACACTCTTCAAATCCAATGCAGAAGCACTTCAATTATCCAAGCCTTGTGTTATCCCAGATGAGGTCATGATTCTTAATGCTTATCAGATTGAATATTCCTGCCATTTTCTGAAAGCCTGATTATCAAAATTATCCTTTGTCCCTTGTGGCGTGTGGATAACTGAGGTCTACACATTTCGTACAAAACGGGTTTTGTACCTCGTTAAACAGACCCATCTGTATTTCCACAATGTGATTCCCAAACATAATCTGTGCAGTTTATATGCTCATGACTGGACAGCGTGGTTATGCTAACTATAATGTAAACTGAGCTTTAGGTCTGAAACTGCTAGAAATCCACAAATCAAGTGGCAGGGCTCCAGCTTTAGAAGCAGATTGATTTTCTGCGCTCTGAATAGGCGTGCAAAATGGCACCATTTGTTACATTATTCAAGCTGTGTAGCTGAACAGCATTTTACTCATGTCTAACTTACACTGGCACTCATCATCAGTTGTTTTTAAGTAGGAGTGAGTCCAGAAGGCAAATCATACACAGCTCAGTTAGTTTAAACTAGTACTACAAAACTGTGACAAGCAGGTACTAATTCTTAGCCTGTTGTAGCAATGCAGGATACTTAAACAGAGCGAGCTCAGCATACAGCTTACATACCTCTTCTTCATATACTGATGTTGGACTACGCAGAACTCCTCAGAATGAATTAATTCCCATGTGTTTATCTCAAACGCAGAAGTACGCAACAGTACCGAGGCATCAGACTCAGTAATTGCCATTACTAGTATCTGCCTGGCATTCTTAAAAGGGGAAACAAAACCCACAAGACACACAATCACAGTCTAGGGAGAAGCTGAACACTTGACTAATCCATCAGCCCGTCTTCTTGGGAAGAGCCCATGGAAAGCCTAGGGAGGTTCACACCTGCCAAAGCATCACAGGAGCCTAGTTCCGAAGTAGCAGCATGTCCCACCGGCTAACAGAAAAATTCTCAAAATATATCATTAGCGAAAATTGGGACATCAGCTTCTGCTCTGTTTTCAGGAAGACGAGTTTACAGGTGATACATGAAGCTAATCCAGCTCTTTGTTTTTTTTTTTCCTACCTCATTACCTGAAAAGCATCCTAATAGTGTAAGATAGCTGAGAGAGATCCGCACACAAAGCCCTAGTCTCAGGTCAACGCCGTGCAAAGGCGCTGGCTCTGAGGGGGCTTTCGGGAAAGAATTGGCATTTAGAGAAAGCGGGGGGAACGTCTGGTACCCACCTCAGCCCAGTGACTGCAGAAAAGACAGAGCAGCGCCGAGAGCTGGAGAAGGGGACAACAGAGTAGCCTTGAGGGAACCGGGAATAGCTATGGAAAGGTCACACAGCAGGAGACGGGGACCAGGGCTGAGGCAAGCCAGAGCTGCAGAGCCCGCCGGGGCAGGACAAGGCAGTCTGAAAGGAGGTGGCAGTGGTGGATGGACCCCGAGAGGACAGCACTGCGATCGAAGGTGGGAGGCAGCGTTTGTGGGAGCACCTCCTTGAAACAGGACAGAAAATAAAGATGTTATCACGGAACAACCCAAGGTACAGAAGAAAGATGGCCTTTACAGCTTCTGAAACGACATTATTGCGAGCAAATGAACCCGGTCAGCCATTCTGTGAACAAGTCACGGTGTTGCAATGGGCGTTGGAATCAGCATGAATACTTTTTGTGAGCTTTACGCCATTTAAGATGCCTCAGAAGGGTTGTTTCATGGATATTTCAGTATGAAGAAACTTAATTTGATCAGAAACATAATTATCTGTGTCCTAGTTTGTCTCTATACCTAAGTATTTGTCTTACAAGATATTACTCCCAATGCATCTCTATATTTATGCTATATATATAAAAAAAATCTTGAATGATGTTCAGTGACAGCTGATCAGAAAACGTTAGTGCTACCTGTAAAAGAAATGTATCACAGTGTTTTAAAATCGATAATACTGAAATAGGATTTCACTTTTACCTTAGCTTTTTATTTGTGAAAGAAGATCCTGCCCCCAAAAAAGTGATTTTATACAGCTAGAATTAGTTTACAGTCTTCACTTGAAAAATTTAATTCATCCTACTGATTTCTACCCTGTAGTGGTTAACATACACCCACCATAAATCCACCTGTGGGAAGGCAGTCTCAGCTAAGGGTCCCTAGTTTAAGTTGAGTTTAGCTCTTTGCAGGATTAAGCCCTGTGAAGCAGAAGTAGTCTGCAATACAGAGGAGGTCAGAGCAGAGTAATTCCCTAAGTGAGGCTGCAGATTATATCTCGTGCGGCAGGTTGCCAAGGAGCTGCTAGGAGCAGAGAACAAATACAGATGGGAGGAGGTGGATGCAGCAAGGGTGGAACTACACCGAAAAGGCTTTGGCTACCAAATGATGACAACAACAGGCAGTAGGAGCAGACAAAGCTCAGGACCTACAGAGCCCAGCCAAGGATGCTCCGGCAGAACTAGCAGAAGACGGCTGGAGGTCCCAGCAGTGCCTCCTCCCTTAGCTGGGGTTTCACGACCACAGCCCTGTCAGGCGTCCTCAGCCCCCAGCCACCTCCTTCGGCCGCCCTCTCTCCTCCCTCCCGCTGCCCGGCGACCCAAGCACCACTCCTCACCTGTTCCGGAGGTGCTGTCCCTTTCCCTCTCCTCCCTCCTCCTTTTCAAATGGAGGGGAAGGAGAAATCGCATGAGAAAAGTCTGAAATTGCTGAAGAAGCTCTAATCCTAAACCCTATTAGGATGAAAAACCTTAGTAAGCTCAGTAACAGATATAAAAACCTGACAGCTCTTCCCTGCAGAATCATTCAGCTATTGCGAAGCTGCACTGGTTTCCCCAGCGCTAGTTTAGGAACATTTCTTTATTCAGGAGAGCACTGATGCATGTGCTTTTACAACACAGTGTCTTAGAAAGACAAATTCTAGTTCTCTTGGAAAAGACAGTCATTTAAAACGACTGGTTTTCCCCTCGGCTTCTTTGGTGAGCCTTACACAAGAAAATTTTCCCTCTTGCCCTCTCATCTAATACGGTGATAATACGTATCTATATCACTTCATAGTGGTCTCAAGAGGATTTGTTAATGCTTGCAAGCACTGTGAAGATGAGAAGTCCTAAACTACACAAGCATTGAGGTACATCAAGGCAATAGGTTTTTAATGCACGCTTAGCCCTATGGTAGGTATCTCTCCCCTTCCACCAACCCATATTAGCACCTCTAAAGCTGTTTGCCAAAATCTGCCTTGTGGGACAACCAAAGCTGATCACTGTAGAGGCCCAGAGGACTGAACCGAACACTCCGACAAGTTAACAAAGCCGATCTCAGGCACAGCAAAAATTTGAGAACGCACGTGTACTTTCAAAATCCCTACAGCGAAAGTGCCAAGGAAGGAAATGTGCTTATGAAATCAAAATGGGCTCCAGAAGCAAGGAACAAATGAACTGATTGTTATTTAGCTTGGGAAAAGTATTACTTTTTCCTCATTTGATTCTATGCCATGCTTCCCTCTGATTTAGTGATCTGTGTCTTTCATTTCTAAATAATATATTCTAAATTTAGTTACCATAGAGAACAGTAAACGCAGACTGAACACCTGGGCACTTGTTACAGGCATGTTCAGCACACCAGAACCAGCAATTGGAAGCTGCCTCCAGCACGCTCGGCTTTGCTAAGACTCGTGACAACAAGCACTTGGTTTATCAGGCAGCTCCTCTTCCTCCCCCTTTCCTGCTCTGTACGTGGAGACCTGTCCACACACAGTCCCTGCCCCTGAAGCTGGAAATGGTAGCTATCTGGCCGACTGTCCGCCCTGCTCAGGTACAGACGGTGCCATTCTCCTCTGTCCCCGCAGTGCCGCAGTCCGACAGCGACCCAGGTTCTCATTCAAATTCTCCAGGGAACCACAGCTGGGAAACCAGAGCAGGCAGCGCAGGCTCCAACAACCTCCAGCAACCAGCTCTCGAGGACATCTGAGGTGAGGCACAGCTACCCTACCCGGACGGCTGAGATTCAAACTTCACGCCTTTGTTCCCTGAGCATGGGGATCTACCCCGGCTCCGCCAGCTGCTTTCAAAGGAGGCACAAAGCGCCCTTTGCAAGTGGTAATAACACGTGTTGCTCTTACAGCGACGCTGTTACGGGAGTGCTTCCTATGCCCACCTTGTCAGAGCACCAGCTTACCCTCCCCAGACAGTAGTGTTAAAACTGTACCCTTAACCTCAGAGGCTCTAGCAGAAGAACTCCACAGCAGCCCTCCTCGCTCTGGGCAGGGGCAGGCAGCAAGCGGTACCTGTGCTCTCGTCCGTGAACTGCTGGATAACGGGGCCCAGAAAAAAAGGGATGTTAGGCAGCAGTAAGGAATTTCAGAGCTTTAGAGAACTGGTGAAGAGAATCCGGCCACTTGTAAGTCTGAATACCAATTTGCCACGGGAGACTTTATATGATTTCTGTGATTCTAGGAACGTATCCACCTTTCTTTAATGCAAATATTCTGTCACCATCTGTCAGGAATAAATTCAGGCAAAGAAAACAAGACAATATTGAACTGGAAGGCAGGATCTTGCAACGCATCAGAGGTAATTCATCTCTTCCCAGCCCTTTCCCCCCATCCCACTCCGGGCACCACGCCGCAAATACGTTAACTTAACCTGCCTGGGGATTTACATTAGATCACTACCC
The DNA here is from genome assembly GCF_000687285.1 of Phaethon lepturus. Lineage (NCBI taxonomy): Eukaryota > Metazoa > Chordata > Aves > Phaethontiformes > Phaethontidae > Phaethon > Phaethon lepturus. The sequence continues at coordinate 10,003 of NW_010544354.1, read as the reverse complement.
ACTACCAGTGATTCGAAATTCCTTTATTCTCCACCATCGACGTATTTCTGTAAGAGACTTACTGAACAAAAGTAACTTCATCTTTTTCCTGAATTATTCCAATTTTTGTAGAGTCTGGCAGCAGAGGTGCCAAGTACAAAAGTCTCGACTACCCGCTCCCACCTCTAGAACTGGTACACAAGGCTATTGGGATATAAATCTGTTATTTTTCTCTCAACGTGTGTGAACTACCAGTGTATTACATATGTAGATACACATTCTTCCTTGCTAAAGCTGCACTCCTACTTTTTAGGATCTGAAAATAGTAGTTAAAAGAAGTCACCTATTGTAGGGGTAAGTTAGAAAACTCTCTCGGATAAAAAAACCCTGGATCACAGAAAGGAGGAACAATAAACAACTGTCAGGAAGCTGCAGCTTCTGTTATCACCCAAAGCAAGGGACATTTTGCTCGGCATACCTCGACTCATGCCACAGAGTTTCTGCAATGACGGCACTCAGGGTTACAGCCTAGAAAGCTCTCTGGTTACCCTTCTCCCCAATAATAATAATAGGTCAATAATAATAAAAGGTCAAACTTTATTAATGTCATATAACACTTACGACTCTGAAGAAGGACCTTTTTCCTGCTCTCTTCCCTCATCAAGGAAGTGTCTGTGCTCAGCCTTCCCGTGCAGGTGTTCTGCAAGCCACAAAAGCCCAGTTTGCCTGGACCAGTAGCCGACCTGGCAGCAGCGAGCGGCGGTGAAAGCAGCCCTCTCTGAAAAGATTTCTTTGTGTTGCAGAGCAGTTCAGGAAAAGAATTCGGTCTACCTGCGTTTTCCCACAGCCCGAACAAGCATCCTCAGCGACCGGCTGCTCTGGTGGGAAGGGAGCGGCAGGGGATGGGCACGGGTCAGTCTAGGCAGCAGAAGGAAAAAAGCCTCCGAGGCCGGACACGGCTTCTCGGCTGCAAGGCTGAGCACGGTTGTACCTTTGCTGAGAGGGGATGCAAAGAGCAAAAAGCTTAGAAATGTTGCCCTAATTCCTTCTTACTAAGGGTCAGAGTTTGCTGAGAAGGCACCTCAAGTCTGTACAACCAGCCCTGCTTTCAATAAAATAAAATAAACAGCCCTCAAATCTATCTCTCAGGAAGATCTGAACAGACTGAAACTAAATGGTAAAAAGCAGATGAAATAAAATCTCTTCAGGCTTCCTTTATACATCAAAGAGCAAGAAAAAGGACAAAAATCCCCTTTTGCTTCTGAGCAAGTCAATATGTATCACACATCCATTTGCACTCATTAACTCAAGTAGGCCAGTACCAAAGGCTTGCCACTAGGGGATATGTCCTTTTTAAACAGTTAATGGAGTTTTAATTAATTGTGTTACCTGAAAGTATATCTTCACCAAAGGCAAGATAATTGAAATGAATTAAAAAGCGTGTTTATTTATCTGCCCAGAAATAAGCTGAAGACGACAAAAAGACAAAGAGAACATCTAATAGAACAGTTTTTAAAGCATCTGAAAAGGATGGAGAACTACGGGGGGATTTGCAAATTCACTTACTGGTATGAGTAATTATATGCTAGCAAATGTCCAAGATGAACAATAATTTAAAAAAAGAAAAAACAGATAATACTAAGTTTTTTATAAAAAAAGTAGAATATCTGAATCACAGTAGAAAGCATTAATACTATATTGCTGTTGGGAAAAAAATATGTATTTTCCCCTTCTGGAAAAGATTTTGACTTCCCATTGAGAATAAAGAGCTTTAAGCCATTCCTTTCAACTAGAGGTTAGTTTTTCAGGGCAAAATCAATATTTTCAGAAGAAATATATTTTTTGTGGTGGGTTTTTTTTTTTTCAAATCAAAACCTTATTTTCTATTAAAAACAGTTGTGACAAAAGAAAATATGTGCCAGTGAAGCATTTCCTTTTATAATCATTTCTGGCATTCAAGGTCAGGCTCCACTACATAAAATACAATAGCTTAAGATCAATAGTTCAGAAGCAGAAAATCAGTGACCGAAGAGCCAGTGTCCTCATTTTATAGGTCCTGAAGCCACGTGAGATGTGTCAGGGCAAGCACAGATGTAGTAGGGCAGAAAAGGTGAGCCCTAGCCATTTTTCACCTTACAACTGGGGACTATCAAAGATTTTTGGCAGTCTTATTTACTCTTCAATGAGAGAAAAGGTTTCTTCCCCAAGAACATGCCCAAGAGAGACCGTAGCAGAAAAAGATCAAACAAATTTGCCTAAAAAATCCCATGTCAGGTCAACATCCCAGTGAAAACAGCGTGCCTGTTTAACCAAGCCCAAAGCCCAAACACTGAGCCACAAGCCCTGTTTCAGGGGAGACATCATTGTACCAAGGACTTACACGTTGGTGCCACTTATCCTCTGGAAGATGTAAATTACTCCTCAGGGAGCAAGGAGGAGGTACATCAAATGCTTGGTGCTTTTTGCAAACCATCGCTGAGGCTTCAGAAAATGGTGCACAGTGGAACAGTTTCCAACTGAAAAACTATTAATATAGTTTCACAGGGGTTAACAGTTTACAATAATCTGCTGGACTGAAACGTTTGGGATATTTGGCCTAGAAGTCCAACCACAAAGCAGTCAAGATGCTACATCAGTTAGTTGGATATTACAACTCAGTCGTCACCAAACTCCACAGAATCTAATATCAAATGATCTGGTCAGTCCAGGAAATACCCAAATTTGCTCAGTCTCAGCTGAATTATCTGGAAAAGCAGCGTTACTGTTCGGTGGGCTGGGCGGATGCACCGGCCACATCCTCACCCGAGCAGGACTCGTCGCTTCTCTCAAAGGAAACAGGCAGCTGTGGAGACCAAAACACAAACCATGGCTGCCAATTTCTAAATGTACCTCTGCTACGTGGTAAAGCAGCAGACTGAAGAAATCCATTTTTGCACTAATTGCTAACTATTGCAGGAAGGGCTGACAGGAAAAAATAGTAACACATGGCTTGCTTACCAGGATTTTATACCAAGGTGAACCTATTAACTCCATCTATTTGGCCGCTCAATCCAGCACAGCCATACCCCAAACAATGGAAATGAAAACCCCTTTTGAAATCGCAGTTTTATCGCTGGGAAGACTTGGAAAACATCTTTGTTAAAAGAGGCAAAATTTCCCCCCTCTCCTCACAACCAAAAATCTCAATCAAAACATCTGTCCCTTTTTTTCCCATGTCTGTTTGCAGATTTTTTTCATATATATTTTTGAAAGTTGAGATTTTATTGTCTTCTCACCAGGACAACATTCCAGCAGTGGGGAATATATAAAGGAAAAGATATTAACTGCCCTTTTTTGTGTCTTTTGTGCTAAAATCTGCTTTATCCCCAGCTCAGAACATGAGGACAGACAGGGGAATGCTGGTCCTGGCACAGGCAGCCTGTTGAGAAATGTGCAACCACCCCTCTCTGACCATTGCCTTGAACAGGAGTCATGAACACCAGAAATTACTTTTTAAAAAATCCTTCTGTTTTTAGTTCAATGAAGCCAACATGCTTAAGAGATCTTAATCTTCCTCCATTTGTTTTCCCACTGCTTCAGCCTTAAGCTATGCATGCATTCTCTGGGATGATGTAGACTCATTTCTCAGACCACCTGCTGCTTCAACAGTATGACTCTAATAGGCTCAATACCTCACAAGCAACCTCAGGAGGAAACAAAACTGGGTTCTGTGATGCTGGACTGTAAAGAGCATACTAGCTTACAGTAAATCCATGCCTGTGTCTTGGCAGAAACAGTGGCCAACAGCAGATGCCTCAGGAAGACTCTCACAACCAGAATAATCATGTAATGCTGCTCCCCAGAACACTTTCCAGCTGGTGGGGATCTGCAGGTCATGGGCTTTCTGAGCCAGCAGTGTTAATTTTGTACTCAGGGGTTTTGATGTATTCTTCCTGAACTTGCCTCTTTCTTTTTTGAACCCATGGAAACTTGTGCCCCCCACAACGCCCAATGGCACAGAGTTGCACAGCTCAACAAGGAGCACATCTTTCTGCTCTGAACCTGGGGCCTGACGGTTTCGTTTGAGGCCCCCAATTCTTCTCCTGACAGAGAGAGTGAACAACTGGTCACTCCTTAATTCTTCCCATGCCATTTACGCCTTGCTCTCCTCTCTGCTTACCAACAGAGGTGGCAGATAAAAATATGACCAGTAAGAAAGATGATTGAAAGTACATCAGCCATTTCAATCCTGTTTTCAAAAGTGAGCCCAGGGACTCCAACACATAAACTTCACTAACTTTCCATTAGGTTTTGTCTCCTTATTCACCAGCTTCAGAGAATTTTACTCTAGAATCCTAAGAAAATAATTTTTAGGACAGAGATTTTAAAGAGATGGTAGGTATATTTGAGACAGCCCATCAGCGTTTATTGGTACCACATTGACAGTTCCAACTTAAGACCTCCAAAACTGCAGAAATACCAGGTGACCTTTTAAGAATCCTAGTTTGCATTGTGTTGCAGAATGAATTGCCCTTCCAACATCTGCTGCCTGCCACAGCACACATCACCACCAAGCCTGAAGCCTCAGCTTAAAATCATAGAATAGTTTGGGTTGGAAGGGACCTTTAAAGTCCATCTAGTCCAAACCCCCTTGCAAGGAGCAAGGACGTCTTCAACTAGATCAGGTTGCTCAGAGCCTCGTCCAACCTGACCTTTAAACATTTCCAGGAATGGAGCATCTACCACCTCTCTGGGAAACCTGGGCCAGTGTTTCACCACCCTCACTGTGAAGTTTCTTCCCTATATCTAGCCTAAATCCTCCCTCTTTTAGTTTAAAACTATTACCCCTTGTCCTATTGCAACAGGCCCTGCTAAAAAGTCTGTCCCCATCTTTCTTATAAGCCCCCTTTAAGTACTGGGAGGCTGCAATAAGGTCTCTCCAGAGCCTTCTCTTCTCCAGGCTGAACAACCCCAACTCTCTCAGCCTGTCCTCATAGGAGAGATGTTCCATCCCTCTGATCATTTTTGTGGCCCTCCTCCGTACCTTCTCCAACAGGTCCATGTCTTTCCTGTGCTGAGTGCTACAGAGCGGGATGGAGGACTCCAGGTGGTGTCTCACCAGAGCGGAGGAGAGGGGCAGAATCGCCTCCCTTGACCTGTTGGTCACCCTTCTTTTGATGCAGCCCAGGATACAGTTGGCCTTCTGGCTTCATTGCCTTGGTCCCCTTTATTCTCTTGCTACTATTTCAAGTCTTTTCAAGCATTGGGAAATTTCAGCCCAATTTTGGTCCATATTTGTGTTGTAGACACTGTTGGCAGAGATGGATCCTACTGCTAATAGGTTGAGTCACTGAAAAAACCCACCAGAAGCAGTGATGGGAAAGATGAACTCTTTAGCAAATAGTAGTGCTTGAGGTAAAGGCAAGAAATCCTCTTTAGTCCTTCAAAACCAATGCCAAAATCCTGACTTGCACATTATGTAATCTTCTCACTTAAAAGCCTCCAGGCACCTAAGTTCATTAAAAATCCACTAAAACCCACTTAAACCAGCCCCAGTCACACCCTGCCCAAGCTCTAGCAGACATCTCTGGCTGCCTGTCTGTCCTGTTTCTCTGGAAGGCAAGAGACCCATATTCAAACGCCAACTCTGCTGTGTTTGGAGCAAGGATTCATTCAGTGCTCCCTCATGCCAGAGTGGCCTGTGTCTTATCCAGTTAAATAGCCTGCACATTAGCTCAGCTAAATCTAATGCTTAAGTTATCTGTTGTCATGGATTTAACCGGTAACACATTTTATATTCCCTGAGGGCAGCCAAAATAGTAGAGCCTCTAAAATAGCTGAATAAGGAAAGTCTCATCATTACCTCAACCCTGAAATGTAGTCTCTAACTGACAGTGCTATGTACTATTTGAAGACAATCTCTGAGCAACTAAAAATACCAAAAGGGCACTTTTTTTCCCCCACAGAGCTATGGTCGCACCCACTCCTGTTAGCCCAAATTGTCCCAGTATGTGCAGTTTTGCCCAACAGGTTGTAAAGACCAGACAATGGCAACTTGGTTAAAAATAAATGTTTCATTCTGCTCAGACATCTGGTGAATAAAATTTATAGCAAGATGTAGCACTGATCTCTATCTGTGAAGGTATATATGTCCCTGCTAACTACCATGTGAATTAAACAGAGCATTACCAAGCAAGGCTCTTCCCTTTCCCTCCTACAAGAGTAGCTACTGGTTACTGAGTGTCAGAGCCAAAACCAGCTAGGAACGTTAAACAATACAATAAAAACAGAAGGAGCACACAATTTCATCTTCATGACACACTTTATTTAGCCCAGCCTGGATTTGCAGTATATTCTGCCTATACTAATTTCTTCTTTTTGTTGTCCCTAAATACTAATTTCTTGTTGATGTGTTTGATTTCCATTAATTTCCAAGTGTGAGTATATCTTTCCTGAAGAAATAACTCCAGCAGAATTTGACATGTGAATTTGTTTTCCCTAGTGAAAATGAACAAGATACACAGAGCTGATATTCAAAAAGATAATAAAAGCAGATACAAATGAGAATTTATATCTAAGATGTACTTCAGTGATCTGCTGAAAGACTGTCAGGGCTGAATAAATTAGCTCCTAATACAGTCAGTTAAGACAGGCTGGTCATCTGGCAAGAGAAGCTGAAAGAGAAACAATTCCAGAGACAAGAATGCTGAGGTCTGGAGAATTGGATTTCCATCCGTTGCCTGGAAATGTAGTCTCTCCTCTCTTAACTCTGTTACCATCTTCCTGCAATGTCTAAGAGACAGCTTGTCTCTATTAACTAGAACGCCAATCTCTTCTATTTGAATGACCAGGAAGGAGGAGGGATGCAAAAACAGGAAAAAAACCTCAGGGATTTTCTTCCTGCTTATATATGCGTTAGTATTTTCTTACTAATAAGAAACTGTGTGAAAAGTGGGGGCATACGGAAGAAAAAGAATCTGATCTTTCACCTGGAATGAAACCAAGTGGACCAACCTCAGCTGACATTAGCTATGCACCCAGCTACACCACTAAGGTACTACACAATGGTATTCTTAAAAATGTGTATTCATTCAAGCAAGAAAGTACTTGGGAATGCCATCTTTAATTGTTTTGAACAGCTTGAAGAGGGAGGAAAAGCAGTGGTGGCCAGGAAACTCTGTACATACCGCCGTCATGTTTCTCAAGTCTGAAAAGAGTGTAGAGACAAGAGAGGGGGGCACGCTCTCTGGAAGGATGAAACTGGTCTAAAGCATCTCAAACAAGGTGGTAGGATAACCAGGAAACCTCGACCTCACTAGTACTCAGAGGATTTTAGGAAGCACTCCCTTCGTGAAGAACATCTTGGACATATGTAGCTGGAGAGGGCAGAAGGAGGGCAGGGGCTGGCAGGCAGGAAGGTCTAAACTGCTCCCAAGCAGGAGCACTCGGTAAGAGCTGCTGAACTAGGCTCCGGGTTCAGCACAGAGCCCTGAAAGCAGCAGGCTAGCAGTGTCTTGCTACTCCTTCCCCATGGTGGTCTCTCTTCCTTACAGCACAGCTCGGACCTCACTTAGCCCAAACTGCTCTGCTTTCCTCCACAGACTACAGCAGGGGCCTGAGGAACACATGGAGGGTCACCTGCCTGAGATGTACCTCTGCATTGGTGAGCAAAAGTGCAGAGGAGGTTGCGCAGGGCATCACTGTCACTCTTGAAGCCACAGGACCACCAGCACCTGCATACTACTCGTGGCTTCAGGTCCCCACTGCCTGAAGGACTTCACCCTGTTTCGGTGGCTGATGCACAGGGAGCAGGCAGAGATCGGAGAGATCAGCTCACCTGAGGAGCCAAGGGCACAGCTTAGGGAAAGCCCACCCCTCACACAACTCAATAGCAGCTCCACCAAGACACTAACATTTCACTGATGCCACCCATCCTCACAGGTCCATTTTCTCCACGTTAGAGTTGAAATTCAGTACACCCCCACAAGAAAGGGCAAGGGCATTATTTCATTTGTCTCTGGCAACAAAACCCCAGTTTTTATGATGTTCCTACTTATTGCTCCTTTATAAGCACAGATGGCACTGGGAAAATGGAAAGTGTGGATTTAATGTTGAGCTGTTGACCCATACTAAACCCTGTTCAGGACTGGCCCAGTCCTGTCCAGCTTAATTTATTTTTGAAGCAATCAATGAAACATCAACTGCATTTCGGGACAGCAAAGTCAAAGAGGTCCCGAATGTTAGGCTTCCTCTTGTTGGCCATAAAATCACGCGACAGGCGGAACAATAGAAAACCTGGGGTTTCTGCCTATTTTATCTTCCCTTCCTGACAGATATAAAAGCAAGAAGGGGATGCTAAGTCACAAATGGTAGAAAATCCTCTGGAACAGCAGAGAATAAAGAGGAGAAAAAGCAATCGACACTGAGGTTTCATACTCCAGCCTACAGAGCCATGACATGAAATTAGTTTTACCTGTTGGTTGCCCACATGACTGCTGTGTTTCCAAGACATACTAAGGACCTGATCCAAGAACTCAGTGAGGAAGGTTCTCCAATGGGATGCCTGAAGTAGGATCTGGGCACTCATGATCTGCAGTGAGGGCTGCAATTGTGATTCTTTTTATTTCTACCTCCTCTTGCCTAAAAGGAGATTCCCTTTCTCAGATGGTTCTAAGTGTTGCCTAAGAATTAGGCATTACAAATTTTATCACTTTTAAGCTAAAGATAGCTTATTTTAACTTCTCTTGGTACCCCTCCAGTTCTCATGTAGGAGAGGAATTTAGCACAGGTGGCCCATAATTCACACAGAGGCCAGTCTACAATTTACAATCGTAAACATGCAGCACAGAACAGGCTGCCAGCGTAGACCAACCCTCAAGCCCCGATTCGGCCCTTGAGCAGCTGTAGAATTAGGTATGAAAAAGAAACAAGGCTCGAGTAGCTTGAATCCAGAATCACCAAGGTCATTTTGACCTTTAAGAAGCCCTTAATTTCAAATCTTGACCATCTCTGCACTCCCCCTCCTTGTACGGAAAGGAGTATCACGGGTAGTGGAAGAAGGTAAAATTCAAATGAAGCATTTCTTCTGCATTATTCACAATTCAAGGATAGAATTAATCAGCTTTCTCTTACCCAGCCTGTCCAGACTGTATCATAACTACATAATAATTAATACTAACAGTATAAAACACTGCTTTGGGACTATTTGTAAAAAGAGATTAGCAATGTTGGGCTTTAGGAGTCTGGCTTAAGTGGAGGGTTCCTCTCCAGAACAAAGGGAAATCCTAAATCATCCTGTTTGCTGTGCATCGCTTGGGCTCTGCCAAACCAAGCGTACCCACCGGAGCCCAGGTCAGTGGCTCAGAAGTGCTGGAGAGGACTCCAGGTCCCAACCACCTCACTCACCCTGCGGTGAGGCTGGAGATTTCCCACACCTTTTATCACAAATTTTGAGGGATGTCTTGCTACTCCAGTTGTCTGAGCTACTGTGTGCTTAACCTAGCAGGCCTAAAGCTGTAACAATAAAATTTGGGAAGATAACACAAAATGAGAGCAAGGCAGGTACAACAGCAGGACAAGAAGCCTGAGCAGTTACGTGATTCATTCTTTTGATAACGCTCCTTCTATGCTGGCACTTTCCTGATACAGCTGGTTTCAAGCAATGATGGGAAGCAGCCCAGGTCCACCTGGAAGGAAAGCTTGCCTTTCGGAAGGAGTACTGAAAATTGTGATAGGAGCTGAAAGGTCTGTACACATACCCTCTTCTGTCAGGGAAAGGATTCCTACTGACTTTCATAGCTTTTGGCTGCAGCTCCAAAGCGGGGTCTGATGCTGCCGTGTAGCCGCCCGCCCCTCGGCTTTGACCTTCAGGTTATTTTCCTAAAGCTTTTCGCAGCGCCTTCACCCAGTCATGAGAGCCTTGCATTCGCCTTCACGCAGCATACGGACGAAGAGCTGTTCCACCCGCCCGGCTCTCGCTCTGCCCGCGGCGTTACAGGGGAGGAGGGACCGCCTGCTGCCGGGGAAGGAACAATAGCGGCCGGCG